>NW_020955918.1:288836-295695 GCF_003031625.1 Empidonax traillii
AAGGCAATCCATCTACGTCCTGAGGACCTCGCTGCCACCGTCCAAGCGTGCTTGGCCCCGGCAGATGAACCTCAGGATTAAAGGGTGGGCTCAGTTCCGCGCACACTGTGTCTCACCTAAAAAATCCAATGCGCAGGCTGGAAGGTGGAAAGACCTTCCCCGGTTCTTCGTTCGCGAAGAGACTGGCCATTCATTCAAGTACCAGCAGCTGCAATGTGGCTGTCTCCCCATGGGTTTACATTGTCAAGTGTCACCAAATGGGCAGATGAGAGGTCCAGGGCCAGCTAATGAGCAGAGCGTCTATCTAGGCCAGCTACTGGGGATTCAGATAGCATGTTTGTATTTATAATTTTTTATTAATAATCTGTCAGTCTGATCAGCCAGTGACAAGACTAAAATGCTGCCACTGGTGCTGTTTACCTGTGTGTGAGCACTGTGCCCAGTCTGTGCTGCTCTTTGTGTCTGGCCATGTGTACATGTGCATATAATTACGGAATGAGGAGGCCTGCTGGTAATATCTGCCCAGTCTCAATACCTGGAGGACCTGGGGGCATGTGTCAGTCTTGCCTGGACTAGGCTACGAGTCCAGCAACTCCTAAGAATTTTGCATACAGTTGTGTCTGTGGGGCTGCATAGAACAGATAATTTGCATTCGTGGGCTTACACAAATGCTGTCTTGGCCAGGTGAAACTACAGGGATCTCAGGAATATTTGTGCAAGAGGGAAAAGGAGAAAACTAGGAGGTGCTGGAACAAGAGAGAAACTGGAGCAGTAATGACCATAAAAACAAGCTAGATAGAAAGGAGAAAAGCATGTAGCTCATTTAAAGAGGCTAGGGACTTCCATTAATTTTATAACTGCCCCAGTTGCTTTCGCTACTGGAGTAGAATACAGAGTAAAGAGCAGTTCCATTACCTGTAAAAGTAACGTGCCTGGCTTTTCGTCTAGTGGTCTGGCTGGGGCCCTGAGGCAAAGAGAGGTAGCGTACTTCCGTGGTGTTAACCTGTGTATGAGACAGAAGTGTCTTCAGTGCTCATGACTGCCTCCACCTGGCATTTATTTGGTGGAATGGCAAAGAGGGATGATTATATGCTGCACTTTTAAAGCCAGATTTTGAGAGGTATGAACAAGGTGAATGCTTGACTTGGATGGCTGAATTCAACGTCATTTCCAGTGAAAGTGTCTGTCTGATATAATAGTCCTAGAGGGTTTTTTTATAGTCAGCAGAGAGAAATATGTTCTTCTGAGATTCACCTTTCCTATTTCAGGTGACAAATTGAAATAAAACTAATCTATTCAGCAAAAAGTTATTTCTTTTCCTGAACTGTGATTATCTCAGGTGTAAATGTCTATGCTGTCCAATGCCTACATTTGGTCAGACAAATCTCTTATTGATCGAGAGTCCAAACTGTCAGTGCAAGGTGTCAAGGGCTTGGTATCGGGCTTTTTTTGATTATACTCTGTTTTGCATATGCAAATCCAATGCAAGTTACATTATTTTACTACATACAGCCAGAGTAGCTGATCTCTGACCAATGTATAGAGGTAGGACATAAAAACATTGTTGTTCATGTGCTAAGTGAACCTCTTTCTTCTTAGGTGCTGCGTGAGCACATTGGGGAAAGTACCCATTTTAATTTCAGCAAAAAGCTTAAAAAAATGTGTATCTCTTTCCATATTTACAGATAAGCAGAGGCATTTTTACATAAATGAGAGTTTACACAATAGGTACCGGTCTACTCCAGGGCAAGCTGTTTCCCTTTCTGCAACTCTGCCTCAGGCTGTGCTGCCGGCGGATGAGGATTTCTTGCGCTTGTGTCTCATTTATGTTGGTAGGTAGGTTGTGTCGGTTGTATGGTGGTGCCTGAAACAGAAAGTGCACTCAGCTGATTTTTGTTGCATTTGCAATGTTAATAATTCTGGTCAGTCATAGGGCCAAGGGTACATCTGTCTCAGCTCAGGCACCAACTGATCTCTTTGCTAACACGTGGGAAAATGCAGCCTTGCACAAACCTCACTGCTGCACAGTAAGATGGGAAGCATGAACACAGCTGTAAGTCTCATACCTCAAGGGTTGCATTTTGATGCCATTTTTGGTGAACTCTTGCCTGCTTGAAGTGCAGGTGTATAAAAATACAGCCACCTGTTAAAGAAGGCTGTTAACATCTCTGGATTTATCCTCCCTTTGTCATCCCTTCACACAAATTGGGAGCTACAGGTATGAGGCAGGTTCTAAAAAAGAGATAACTGGCTAACTCACCTCTGAGCTTTGGTACTAATATTACTGAGCCAGAAGCAAGTTGCAGATGTGATCAGGAATGAAGAATACATCTCCAGAATCAGATGCACAGCTGAATTCCCTTTCCATACTTGAACAAACTACAAATTAATATTACCCTAAAACTGAGCATCATTTAAGGCAAACTTTTTAATTTATCACATACATCTAGTGAAATGGGGGAAATAATTATCTGCCTTGGAGAGAAAAAAATCACTAAAGTTTTTAAGCCGTCTTAAAAAGCAGAATCTAATCTCAGTCTCATTTGCAAGGCTTCTTGTAAAGGGGCTCTGGTGAGGCAGAGCATTACCAGGCCTTCAGAGCTGAAAGGGAAGTATTAGAAATGGCATTATTTTACTTCCAATCTTCCATTTCCAAAACCATGCAGTTCTCAACACTACATAGGAAGCAACTGGTTCAAATAATTATTACTGTAATTGATTTTGAAGAGAGAATTCATTTCAGTAATCTGAGATAACCATATATGCAAATTGTTTCTGGTAAGATAAGAAATTAATATCATAAGGATAATTAGCCAGGGAAAAATCAAACAATGTTAGGAATGAATATCATGTTAATAATGCCACATTTAAATGACCAGGCCCTAGCATTTCCTCGTATACGTGTCTCAGACAAGTTAGCCCCACTTTTTGGTGTCATTTCAAGGCTGCTGTAATATATTCTCTATCACTCGTTTCTGTGGGTGAGTTGTCTATTCAGTGCCCAAGATTGGGTTAAGTCGATACTAAACACGGGGCTGCATCAGGATCAGTACAAATTTCTGGAAAACAAATCCCTACTGAGGTATTATCACGCCACCTTTATGGGGGCAAAGAACACTATGTGAGTAAAGTGGAGCTACAGGAGGACGTGGGTGCGGGTGAGCAGCTGCTCCCACGCAGGGCTGCGCAGCGTTGAGCGCCGCCGGTCCGCCCACCCGCGCAAGGGGAGCCCCGCCAGCCGCGGCCGCCCACGGCCCGGCAGCCCTCCCCGAGCGCCGGCAGCCCGGGCAGCCTCGTGGAGGCGGCTTCCCGTCCGGATTGCTGTGCAGCGAGGGAAGCCTGACCTCTACAGCTCAGTCACAGATTTTCCTGGCTTTTCGCGCTGCTGTCGGGGTGAAAAGCTGATGTTAAAAAACGGGGCCCAAGCCCGGGCTTTTTCGCTCCATCCCTTTCCCGGGCAGGTGCCGGCTCGGAGCGGCTGCGGGCTCCCACCAGGTGCCCCTGGGGCCGGTGCTGGTGCTGCGTGCGGGGAGGGCAAACAAGAGCTCTGGGTCTGCAAACAGTGCGCGGCAGCCGGTGGCTCACACACCCTTTGTCGCACTTGGTACAGATTGTGTGCCAGGACATCTCGCATGGACTCCACCTCCGCGGGGGACAGCCTGTGTGGACGCCGGTTCCTGCCACTCCTGTAAATAAAAGGGAACATTAAATATGATGTTAATGAGCTGATTAAATACTAATCCCATGAAATAACAGTCTATTTTAAATGCTAGAACAGAAGGTTACAAAGAGCTTTTCAGTGACCAGCAACACCAGAAAATCATCCAAAGATGAATACAAAAAGGCAAACTTTGCTCTTTCACAGATTTTTATCCTTATGGTGGGTAGTCAGATTGGGCCCTAAACCTCATACTACTGGCAGCAGAAACTCTTCTCTCTCTAACCCTCATAAGGAAGTTCCTATTTAATAATTAGATTGGGCCACAACCAGCTGTACATTCAGGAAGGCACTGCAAGTTTACTCTTGTCTGAATAAAGACCTCAGTCTTGGTTTTGCCATCCTACTGGTTGCAACTCCTTTGAGAAAGTGCAGAAAATCCCTAAGAACTAAAGGATATGCCAGCTGAGGAGCCTGAAAGACCTGCTGTGTGGTGAGGAGAATGTATAAGGTTTCCTGACTGATGAGCCTGTTTCCCCTTTTGAAATGAAAGAACTACCTAAAAGATAATCATCTTTGTATTTTTTAAAAAAAAACTTTGACAAAGCCCACTGTCACTTGTAGCTGCCCCGTTTTTTCACTGGCAAAACAATAGAGGCGGGCTGCTGTGAGGTGTTAACTGGTTTTGTTACGTCAGTCAGTCTCTGTGAGAATTAGTGTTCAGATGAATTCCCAGGAAAAGAAAGGGAAATAAATAGTGATCATCCAGGATGAATCAGTCTCAGTTCATCTTGTTGTTTCTATTTGTTGTTTTTTTTTCTTTCTCCATTTTGCTTTCCTGCCTTTAAAAAAAAACCAAACAAAACCCCCAAAGAAACAAACAAACAAAGTGATTGCAAATCCTTGTTTTCAGCTAAGTGGTGTCCTTTAAGTGTTGTCTGTTGTTTGTGCAATTAAAAAATTGATCATGATCAATGTCCAGTATTGCCAGAGCTTTGTGCGCATTTATTTCATACTTCCTCTAAAATAAATTAAAGACCTTTAATGGCAAAGGAAGATGGATTCAGGGTAAAATGGGTCTGAGATTATGCTGTAAACATAGGAAAAGTACTGGAATTTGCAATTACAGCTACTTTGACAGTACTACCACTGTTTTGTTCTATGATATATCATGAACATCTTGAAAACCTGTAGGACCAACATGAACTGCCTGGATTTTACATTTTACTGTCTCTTACCATCAAGTAGACAGTGAGCCCTGGTGTCCTGGTCCTGTCCAAAGTCCCTGGAATATCAGACTCAATTTCTGATATATTTCAAGGTGCTGGAATGTCTTTTCGTTCTGCATCAGACTAAAACTGAATCTGACAATTTTTTTGTCAAATAAAAACTAAGAGAGAAATTGACAGTAGTGAAGGTATAGAGCTAGGACATACACGACGATGCCAGCACAGAAGTGGCCAGTTCTAAGTCTTTTAAAAGCTTATTATTTTGCTTCTAAAGTGAATTAAATAGAATAAATAAAATTCCCTGGGTTTCAGTTAAGCTGGGGTAGCAAGAGAAAAAACAGCATGAAGATAATCTGTATTGTTCTGGAGCACAAATAAAAAATGTGTATTCTTTTCATGGGATTGTATATGAACCTACACAACAGATAACAATGCACGTATATAGAAATAAGGACCAGATTGCTTTTACAATGTGCAATATAGAATACATTAAAAAAGAACTTTAAAAAAACCCAAAGACGTTTTTTACCCATAAAGTAATCCTTACTGAAAGTATTTCTTTGTTCTTATGGAAACTTCCAACATGTTACAACAAAGCATAGCACAGGAGATATAGTTGTGAAGAAAAACCCTGAATTTACAATATAGCATGAAAACTGACTGTGTCTCTGTAATGAGTAACCTGACAGTACTTCTTTCTTTAGATGTGATGTATAGTTGATACGATACACTGATACTTGATACATTGATACCTCCACAAATGGTGTAATATTATTTTTATATATTATATCTGAAATTTTGAACTTTGTAAACTGCTCACCAAGTTTTACTAGTCCTGTGAAGGAACTAACATTCAACAGGCACAGCTCTCTCACAACTGCACCACCACAAATGACAACACAACACTTGGTTCTGATTTGTACTGTATTGATTTTACCGAAGTCAGTATTGCACCAATATGAAGCCAACAATAAATAAGCTCAGCATCAAACCATCTTTCTCTCTAATGAACATGTCCTCCAAAAAACAGCCATAAACCAACAGCTTTGATAATATCGGTATGACTCTGCTTTTGCCATTTGTCTCCTTGTTTCTAAGGCTTACATTCTCCAAAACATCATAACCGATTGCTCTATTTTCATTCAAATATGGATTCTTTGTTGCACAATCCATAGGCATGTTTTTTCAGTATGCACTGGAAATACTTGCTGCACATTGGACGCCCACTCCAACTGCGGGAATCACACCAGCATGAATGCAATTTTGCTAATTCACAGCAATGGAGATCTGCTTTGATTCTTGTAATGCAATTCCCCTTGTGTACATTAGGGCTGCAAAACTGATCAGAAGTGCAGGTGAGAGTTTTCTCACTCCTCTGGCACTGCTAATAATGTTTTACATGCTATACACTGGAATTTTATTTCAAACCTCGTCTTGTTCATGGCCAGAGTTTGTATCCTCACAAAAGACAGGGATTTTAGGTACAAGCTATCTCAACAATAACAATCAGACATTCTCTAAATACATTTAGAAACCTTTTACATAAGTTCACTTAGTTGCTCAGCAAAATGGTGACAAGAACTTCTACAGTGGCTCAGACCAAAGATCCAACAATTAGCTCACTATCCTGTCTCATGAAATGCTCCTGACAGCAGACATCTATCAATTAACAGAGTTGGGAAGACATATCTTTTCATAGAACACTCATAACCTGTGAGAGTCAGAATATTTCTCAGCCACAGGATGGGATTTAAGTTTACACTTCACTTTTAAAAAGGCTTTTTCAGTAGGAGAAGCTGTGCATTTCAGAGGATGATGCACAGTAAAATCCAATTATAGTCAGAATAGAGCTGGCAAAAATTACTCCATCATATCAGCTGTTTATTATAAAACATTTTTCAATCAAAATTCTCTGCTCAGAAGAGAATTTCTGAACCACACTGGAGCAATTTGTTTTATTTTCTCTCTCCCT
>NW_020955918.1:295956-298219 GCF_003031625.1 Empidonax traillii
AAGCTGTGCATTTCAGAGGATGATGCACAGTAAAATCCAATTATAGTCAGAATAGAGCTGGCAAAAATTACTCCATCATATCAGCTGTTTATTATAAAACATTTTTCAATCAAAATTCTCTGCTCAGAAGAGAATTTCTGAACCACACTGGAGCAATTTGTTTTATTTTCTCTCTCCCTCAGGAAAAGAGGGACATGGTTTGATTGCCATGGATTGTCTAACAATTTTGCACATTTTCCCTTGGCTCAGAAGCGTTAAGGGAATACAGCAGACAGAAAGGAGCCTGACAGACATGAAATCTTTTAATATCATTCATTCAGCAAACAATAATTTAGAGAGAAAAGGGCTGGGTCTTACACTGCATTCTGACATCAGTTTCAAGAAAGCAGAAAGATCTTGACATGATTAGGCCAAGTTTCAAGCAAGATTTTAATTTAACATCCAGTTGGTATTTGGACTTTCTGTTATGGGTAGAGATGACTACTAACAAAGGAAAATATGTTGGACCTGGCCAGAGGCTGCTGCAAAATGCAGAAAGATTTAACGATGCAGCAGACAAGAGCAGGCAGTAACAGCAACAGTGGTCAGCAAGACCCTAGGAAAGAGTTTGGGTAGGCAAGTGCCTTCAATACCCATACAGTCTGGACAGTGTGTTGCAAAATGAGGAGAAATACACACATGTCGGTTATAGCATGCAGGAGTCAAGACTTGTGCAGACTTCTCTCCTAGAGAGCAGTTTCCTCAGCGGTGGCTCTGGTCTGTCTGATGCCAAGTTGCATTATTGTTTCCCAGAATTACAGAATGATTTGCATCTAGTTCAAACCCCCCTGCAATGAGCAGGGTTGTCTTCAACTCGATCAGGTTGCTCAGAGCCACATCACACCTAACCTGGAATGTGTCCAGGGATGAGGCATCTGCCACCTTTTCGGGCAACCTCTTCCAGTGTTTCACTACCCTCATTGTAAAAATGTTCTTCCTTGTTTCTAGTCTGAATCTAACCTCTTTTAGTTTAAAACCCCTACTCCTAGTCCTGTTGCTACAAAGCCTACTAAAAAAGCCTGTCCCCCTCTTTCTTATAAGCTCCCTTTAGGTGCTGAAAGTTGTAATCAGGTCTCCCCAGAGCCTTCTCTTCTCCAGGCTAAATAATGCCAACTCTCTTAGCATTTCTTCACAGGAGAGGTGCTTCAGCCCTCTGATCATCTATGCTGGCCACACTCCTTTTGATGCAGGATATGGTTGTTTTTCTGGGCTACAAGTGCACATTGCAAGGTCATGTCCAGCATTTCATCCACAAGTACCCTCAAGTCCTTCTTGACAGGGCTGCTCTCAGTGTTTAATTGCACAAATTTATTACAGAAGTACCAAAATATGGCAAGACAGTTTGAGGGACTGCAAACTGGAGTAGCAAAAATTATAAATGCTACAAAGAAATCTGCTATCAGCAAAAATTTGTGATTGGGATAACGGAGTCAGAGCCTGTGTGCTAAGCCGTCCCATAGGGCTCTCAGCACCTAGCAGGGATGGGTAAAAACCCCTGGCCAGATTAGTGGAAAGTACAACCGTCTTGATCCACTGCTGTGATTTAAAGCAGCTAGAGTAGCTTCTGCACCAGACTCATGATTCCTTTTAAGAACTGCACATCATTGAAAAGAAACAGAGAAAATGTCCATTTTAATTTTCATTCTCTGAATAAAGAGCTAAAGTGCAAATATGATGAACATCAAATTACAACTACTCTTTTCATAACTGTTTTTTCTTTTTTCTTACATTCCTATTGAAGTCATGGAATACGTTGGGTATTTCCTCATGTTTGTCCCCTTCCTTCCCCTCCCTACTCTGCAAAGGGTCAGGAGGTTGATACTCACGGTAAAGAAGCAGTGGATGGTTTTGAAATTTTCATGCCACTCTCAGCCATCTCAATGGCCAGTTTTATCTCCATCTTTTTGTATAACGACACAAGGCTGGATTTGGGCTGGTGTTCCCGAATTAAAATTTTCTTCAGATACTTATTGTCAAACTTCTTAAATCTGCAAAAGAGATACCAAAATCAAAGTATAAAAAAAAGGGGAATGTGTTTTTTTTCTGCAGTACAAGCTGATCTTCATTCAAATGCACATACATGTAATTTGATGGTGCAAACTAAATCCAAATTAGAGGCACCTGTGGAGGCTCCTGGAGGCCTAGTGAGCAGAGACCTTTAGGGGGACATTTGGCATAGTCTACTGGTCCACAGAGATTTCAGAGCCCACGAGACAAAAGAAAG
>NW_020955918.1:298723-308318 GCF_003031625.1 Empidonax traillii
GCAGTACAAGCTGATCTTCATTCAAATGCACATACATGTAATTTGATGGTGCAAACTAAATCCAAATTAGAGGCACCTGTGGAGGCTCCTGGAGGCCTAGTGAGCAGAGACCTTTAGGGGGACATTTGGCATAGTCTACTGGTCCACAGAGATTTCAGAGCCCACGAGACAAAAGAAAGAAACAAGCTGCAATCAGAGCAAAAAAGAGGGCTGTGTGTGTGTTTGAATATAACACCACCACATTTGTCAGAAAAGAATATGGCCAGTCTCCACGCTTTTGTACTAATGTTGTATTATAGCAGGGCATAACAGCAGCAGCTGCTCTTACAGTAATCCTGGTCTATTCAGCCAGCCACCAATGAGGCTCTAAATGGCCCAGCAGTTACAGTAGTTTGGGCCCATTATGTTGCTGATAATTTTGAATCCTGACAATTAGAGCAAAGAAAATACATTTCTTTGTATTCTGAATAACAGAGACATTGAATGGACCCCAAAATACTATGTGCTTGCATGCTGCAGATTGTAAAATATCACTAACGTGTGGCATAATTTGAATGTGAATGCGTGCGTGTGCCTTGGAACAGGTATGTGCTTTCAGGCAGACATTTAGCAGAACAACAGTGAATCTTTAGCAGAGCAACTGTTCTGTTTCTTTCAAAGGAATAGTTTATCACAGCAAGGTAATGTGCTCTACAATGCTAGGAAAAGCAATACAGAAATTGTATCTTTTTTTCTTAACAAAGGCTATTTTTTTATTCTTTAATAGCAGAGGTAGGTACACAAACGTTTCCACTGGGATTAGATTTCTTTATGTTTTTCTGTGTAACAGAAAATCTCCTGGATTGTCATCGCTGAGGGAATTAATTCTGATACACATCTTTAAAGCTGCATAGAAAAGTTTAGGGAATACCTCTAATACAATCTTCTTACATTAAGTGTCTTCAGACACAGTGTGTTTTTGGAATCTGTCCCTAAAGCAAAACACTACATTTATGGCTAATATGTGCAAAATTCTCTTTTCAGAGCTATCAGGTAGATGTGAGACAAAGGGATAGCATTTACTCGAACATATGTATCAATGCAGCTATATCAGTGAAAAGACTGCTCCAATGGGGAATTGTTCAGATGATTGTCTGTACAGACAGTGGTGTGGTCCCAGCAGATGGGTGTCCTAAAGCTATTTCTGTACTGTCAGAGCCAAGAAGACATTTTAGCTTCCGGATGTGCCCTAGTACATTACATCATTATTCTCCACTAGGACAAGAACTGGAATCATAACAGCCATCTTCTTCCCACTCTTAATTCCTGATTTCCATGGGGAGAAACCCAGTCAGGAAAGGAGTTGCCGCATGTCACAGCAGAAACCCCGGCTGGATCACTGGGGTCCAATGCTGAAAGGTCAGACAGGATTAGAGCACAGAAATCTAGGCATAGCTAGAATAACTAGGGGTAATTTTTAGCCCAAAGAATCATAATAAGATGTTTGAGGGAAAGGAAGATTAGTCTGTCCCCTACTTCCCTTCACACTTTTTGGTGGTGGTCAACATGATCACAGAGTTCTCTTAAGGGCACCTTAGGGTAAAGGGCACAATATGAGCACTGCGCTCCTAAAAGGCAAGGGTTACTCAGGAGTTCAATTTTTAAAAAGAGATATTGCACATGTCCCCAGCATTTTGATTTCCTGTTCTATTTACCTATTGTATTTTACATGATAGATAGGTTATTTTATTATATTAGGGTGCAATAAGAGGTACTTACTTATCTCTCAGCTGATAATGACTCCAATGTCCACATATGTCTTCAATACCAGCCTTCAAGTGATCCATCAACTAGAGAAAAAAACATGGAAAAATTTTAAGTGGCCACTATGAAAAAACAAATATACACTTGATGACAGAATTTTGAGGTTTTTTTGTTGTTGTTTTTTTTTTGTTTGTTTGGTTTTGGTTTTTTATTGCAGCGTCTGAGTTATTTCTGAAAGCAACTACATTTCTCTAAATATCAAGGCAAAGATCCCACTGTGTCAGCTCCTATGTTCGGCTACAGTGGCAATATTTTGATGGAGGCAACAAATCTCCTGCTCCTTTTTGCTTGCTGAGCCCAAAAACTAAATTCTTGGTTCTGTCCACCAAGCTTCCCTTCTGCATGTGTGTTCTCTCTGAGAGGGACACAGTACCAGGTACCCAAAACCTTTGCCTTGACTGACAAGTTCTCTGAGGATTTTTGAGATTGTTATGAGGCTGGAAAGTTTATCACTTCTAACTACAATGTTTTTCAGTAATTTTTTGTGTATTAGTAGCATTACAGAGACAGATAGAAAAAGGCCAGTTCTTACAGACAGTTTGTTGTAAGTGGTGCTTTTAAATGTAAATTCTTTTCAAGGTTAAATGTAAAGGTTGAAATAGTAACAATTAAATTCAAATCAGTTGAAATGCTCCAATTTTGCTAATGTCTCTGCATATGCTTCATTTTAAGGCAGTGTTTCCATTAATTTCAAATTTATTCCCTAATGTGAAAATGAAAGAATGTATATACCTTTTCTATAACATTGTCAAGTCAGTTTGAGCAGCTTTCTGTTATTTGTTATTATGGTAATTTGAGAACTAAAGTAAATGTTTGAGAGGGAAAAGATCATGACTCAGAATAACTGGAAACTAAATTTGAAGTCCAATGGTTCAACTCATTTTAGTTCAATAAAACTTGATTAAAGACTTTGGAGGTGTCAGTCTGTCTAGGAACAGTCAAAAGATGGCAACAAATATATCTGACAAATCTGGCTAGGAAGGATGGTGAGTTCATCTTGTAAACATTACCTTTCTGTTTCTGTCCTCCCATGGTCACCAGTACCAAGAAGTAAGGGACTTGCTACACCATGACATTTGTGACTTGATCTTTTAATATGATAGTCACTATGAATATAAATGAGATATCATATTCCAGAAAATTATGTCTAGTACTTCTTCCATATATTCTTAAAAGCATTGAGTGTCCAAATCCACTGAATGCCAGTGCTTCCAGGTGCCTCCCTCTATCCACCCTTTCTCTTCTTTTTGGGATACCAGCTACTGATATAAAAAACTTACTCTCACGTGTATTTCTTCATTGATAGATTCCTTTTTGTTTGTCTTTTTGACATCCAGGTATCTGACCAATGGTCCAATTGTGATTCCCTGCATTTGGAACAATGAGTTGAATTATTAATTATCTTTCAGGAAAAAAGAGAAAGAAAGCAAAATTGTTTAATATTAATAAATTAGGAAAGCTGTGTCTGAGATACACAAATGAAGTATTATTTGCATGGAGAGCTACAGAAGAGAATTAAAATCAAAAACTTAAAAAAAAATTGTACACCAGGGTTTTTTTTAAGCAAGATTATATTTGTTGGCATATTCTAAATATGTAAAGTAACTGACTCATTGCCAATTTTTTTCAAAATAGGACTCATTTGAAAGAAAACATTATCTTTGCAAGGTCTTGCAATATTGAAGTTGTTTATTTTAACATTTTTAGAATTAATATCCTGGGGGGGGGGGGTTCACTTAGAAACAGTTTTCAGTTGTTCCCAATTCTTTACTGTACTGATGCAGAATAGCATTTTAAAAGGGGAAATAGAATGGATTTATTTTTTTCCACCAAAACATTCTGGTGAAGTCTAAGTGCTTTACCTATCACACGTGCATAGTGCCCCATTGGCACCCTATAGTATCTGAGATCTTGGTATTGGAAAATACAGAACATGGGATGCAAGACCTCTAGAAAATTCAGTTCTTCCAGGTACAGCAGTGTAAGCCAGGTGGAATAACCCAAATATCTAAAGTACACACCTATACTTGCAAATATGAATTATTCACTTTATTTTTCCTTAATATTCTTTTGCAAAGGATTTCAAAATATTCTTATTTGATCTACAAGATGGATGGAGATAAAAGAAAAAAATATATGCAAAATATAAAATTCAAAATCCCTCTGGTCACTTTGGGATACATCACTAGTAAAGAATGATTTGGTGTGAAGTTAAAATACTTCTTACATTGGAAGCATCAGGAAATGCATATGGAGTGAACATAACTTTGAACACACAGTGCCCTTTCCTCTGAATATTTTAGAAGATACATTTTTTCAATACAGGCTTTCTGTAATACCTAAAATTTACTGAAAGGGTAATTACACATTGAAGTGCTAAATCTGGCCAAAAAATGCAATAGTTTGTCCTAGTCTGAGTAAATTCAATGCAATTTTCACTATGAGGCTTTCAGACACCTCTATTACATGAAAGCAATCCATTAAGAAATATACTTACTTGGATAAACACAGTGAAATATATAACTACAAGAGTAGCAGTGATGAAGAGGTTTCTTCTGGGGAAGAGATTCACTGGAAGCAAGAATGCAAGAGAGAAGCTGCTGGCTCCTCGAAGGCCACTGTAGGAAATAATGAGCTGGTCTTTGACAGTAAAGGGATATGTTCGGAACTTGTTACTGATGTAGAAGAGAGCAAATACACCTAGGAAGGGAAAACCCCCACAACTATTATTATTGATCAAGGAGAAAATGAAAATATTAAAGGCAAAATGTCTTGGCTCAGGGAATTGTTGGCAGCCCATTTTTTTCAGTTTGGACTTTTTGTGGTTTCTCTGACAAACTGCTGGATCTGGTTTATGTGAAATAACCTCATTTAAAAGATAGTGATTCATAACTGCTTCAGGATTTAAATTCATTTACACAGTTTAGTAGTGACATTAGGTAGAAAGATTTATTTTCTATATGTATGTTGCATAGTTTTTTCCAAAGTGTTCTGGAGAAAAGAAAAATGACTGGATGAGAGTTTTTCCTGCACCTTCCCTTGCAGTATTTCCTGCTTTCTGCACAGTGTCTGTCCAAAGTGTTTCAACAGTGCTTTACCAACAAGTCCTGTGGACAGGTTCACTAAAAGGCAAAGAGTAATAGCATTTTAATTTTTAGTCCTCTGGCTTATTGTGTTTCTAGGACTCTGTGTAATAAAAATGGAAACCAGTAAGACAGTGTAAGGATTGCAACTTTTCTTTATAGAGTACTTCCAGCAATCTGCTTGATTTACTCTCAGTCTTCATTGTCTTCCAAAAAAAACGTGTATCCTATGTTTTGTGTGGAAACTGGTAAATTACTAACGTAAAAGCTGACAAGTGCTGGTAATTGCTGGTGTTATTTTACACAGCTGTCACTGATAAACTCAGATTATTAGCGGTAAAGACAGCAGCAGTATCCTGTTATGTAGCTTGCTAGATACCACTTTATGCAAGATCTTTTTTGGCTATTTATAACTATGCTAGACATCAGGAACTCAGACTGAAACTGCATATGTGAGATATCACTCTCAGGCCAGCTCTCTTTATTCAAGCTTCAGAAAAAATTATGTAATCATTTTAACGTACAAGTTTAGCAGAAAATATTTTGGCCTTCCTCTAGAAAGCTCTAGCACTCCCCTTGGTGTCTGAAAGAAGGATGGACATGTGGCAGGAAAATACCTTTTATATCAGGAAAACACTGTTTCTGTCTTGATTGGAATGATATTTCAAAATGGACTCGGAAAGCAAGCCTTGAAAAACTTAGAGGCCATGCTTGGTGCAGAAATAGCAAGAAAATATGTATTTACTTTCTTTTTGCTGTCAACTCACAAGAATCATATCTCTAACTGTTGAGTATTTATGTCTTCCCCATATATAATAGAGTTGTTCAGAGGGACATACTTGAACCTGCACAGGTTTCCTCTTTTCTCTTTTCCCGCTGTTAAATATCTTTCTCCAGGGCTCCCAAACTTAAAAATCAAAGGTCTTGAAATGTGTATGGGCTTTGAGGTTCAAATGATCATCTTCTTCCTGCTCTGACATTCTTTTTGACTGAGGGATAAACCACCTGAGAGATTTAAGAAACAGCACCTTAATCTCAGATGTTTGATATATCTGGTCCCAGATGTTTGAATCAGAGTGCTGTAGGCTGGAAAGGGCACTTTGAATGGATGCCATCCAGAATATTGACTACTTCCTGCAGTTTTCTGTCAGCCACAAAGTCACTTGGTGTGCACTCTGTTCCTTCATCCAGGTCATTAAGGAAGACTTTAAAAAAAAACCTGACCTCATCTCCCCAATGGATGCCATTAGCCACTAGCTCCGACTGTAAAGGGAATACAGATGGGGCAGATGGCTGAAGGAGGTGGTGGCAGGTGATCAGTGTAGATTCCTGCCCCACTGGATGCTCTAGAGGGTACTCCTTTGATTACAAATGAACCATGGGGGAACCAACCTACTAACTTAGCCAAGGTAGTTAGCCTAATTTCAGTTCTCAGAATATCTCCTCCGAGGCTGGATTTCTCATTTTCTTTAAAATTATAAACTACTCTGAAAAAAAATTAAATACTGAAATTCAAAAAGAATGCTCTTAAGGTGGAAAATTCAGGCACTCAGAAGTTAAAAAATGTCAGAAATAAGGTCGCCTACCTAATTGTGTTTTTGGCCCTGTCATGTGTTATACTTCCAAAATATCTTTAATTTCAAAAACATTGTTCACTCATATTTTTAACTAGTGGCAAATAACAGTGGCTGAGTAGGGTGTGTTCCATAATTCATCACCTCTCCAGGAGTAAATGTGTTTACTTTCTGTTGCAGCAGTTGTAACTTAACCTGGTGCAGCCAATCAGATTAGCTAAATTGGTTCGAGCATGGTGCTAATAGCACCAAGGTTGTGGGTTCAATCCCTGCATGGGCCATCCACATAAGAGTTGGACTGGATGATCCTGGTGGGCCTCTTCTAACTTTGAATATTCTGTGAAATTCTGTGAGAATAGAGTATTAAGGCTATAAAAAATGGAAGTCATAATCTCATAGGCTACCAATCAAAAAGAGACCTCTGTGTAGCACGGGCAGGGAGCGTACCCTCTCACACCTCTATCACAGAGTCTCTAGGATCCTGGAGAAGTAGGAGATGAACAAAGCTCAGAAAATGGCAAGTCTTGTAAACATCTCCTAATCATCATCTCCTGCAGGATCCATTGAAGACATCAGTAGATGGTTGGTCTGACCCAGTAGGTCATTCCTTCTTTTCTTATGTCATCTAGAAAGCTTGGCAGAACAGTACTTGTAGATGAGGGAGAAGATGGCAATGTGTTGCCTCTCTGCTTCCACAGTTGCAGTAAATTCACTCACAGGCTCAAGAGCAGCTCTTGGTAGAGGTGTACCAGGACTGCTACCATCTCCAGAACACCAACCATCAGCCTTCCTATTGCTTCTCCTTTTTCAACATAGCTTTCAACCCATCCTGGACATTAGGAGAAGATGAGCACCTGTGTCGCACAACTCATGTGAAATTATCTATAAACTGTCCTGCCCGTGCTGCAGGAATTCCAGTCTCACAGATCAGGGACTAGGACACCTTTGCAGGAGTGGGAGATACCATGTGTAAAATGCAGTAATTTCATACAGGCACTATTTTCTAGCAGTTTAAAACTTCAGAGTTGACTTATGAGGAGCAGTAGTATAGTGTGGTTGACCTACATGTGGTATAAGTCCCTGTTCAGTTATCTATCAGTGCTAATTTTCACCTTTCCTCTTTTTCTATGTCTCCATCACTAGTGGCCCAGGACTTGTAGTGTTATAGCACTAGAAGTGTGATGATATACATTAACTAATTAGTTAATGACAGTGTGTGATGAAATCATTAGGAGGCCCACTTACCAAAGGCTAACTAAGATATAAGCATCTCTATAAGCCTAATCACGATAATATTTTGTTTTGCTTAAAATATTCCATTCTCACCTAACCATGAAGTCTGTGTTTGGACACTGGCATTCACATTTTTCTGGGGCTTTTCCTCCCTTTTTCTTCATGTGTAGATTTGTGAAACTTGCTTGTCAGCAAGATAAACCAGTTGTGCCAGTCTACACAGACTTTTCTAGCATACCTTTGCACCAAAAGTTTTCTCTCTGAGGTGTGGAGAAGGTTTTCTGAAAAAGCTGACTTACTCAGTGTCCGCCAAATGAGGCAGAAGAGCAGAGTGAAGCAAATGAAGGCCCAGTTCCACTCGTGGTTTTTTCCCACTGTAGAAACTCCCATGAACACAAAAATCAGGGTCTCACTGATGCTGCTTAGCATCTTCATGAAATATTTTATTGTGGTATAAGAATTCTGGGAAACATTCTCCTCCACATACTTTTTCATTGTCACTGCACATGCTGTCATCCTGTATCAAGAAAAGCATCAGAGATCAGCCTCAACCTGTTTTTCTTTTCAGTTAAGAACAACCTCAACCATCATTACCTGCACTCTCCATCACCAGATTCTGACCTTCCTAATATTAAGAAGCATTTTATTTCTTCAGTTACATTAGCTATTTCATTAGATAGAAAAGCATCTTCATTCAGCTTTACAAATCTGTTTTACATACAGAATAATGGAAGCAAACCAGTCAGCCTTCCTGATGAGGAAGTGAGGCTATCACGTTCCAGTACAAAGTCCCTTTTATCTTGAATGCCTAACCCAGAGTCACCAAGCACCAAATATTTGTCTCAAACAAAGGGCAGGTTGGTTTTGTACCAGTTAGAGAGACATAACCTGCCTCTTAGTGATCTTCCCCTCTGAGGTGGTAGTGCCATGCCAGGGCCAAAGCTCCCAGTGGCTCCCTGACAACTGGCTGGCAGATCAGCAGTGCAAGATCAACCTTCAGGACTCTCCACCCCCAGTAATCCACTTCTGTACAGCAGGTGGAAATTCAGTTATCCAACAGAGATGTCCTTCCCCTTTTAGTTATCTAGGGGGTGTGGGGAAGGTGCCTAAGGAAGTAAAGAGATATTTTCCATTTCACTGTTAATGAAACCTAGAGCCTGCTTCAGAAGTATCAGCAGCCACCCAGCACAGACACTGATGGCAATCACATGGAGCAGCAGTCTTTGAGCAGTCCTACTGAAGGGGATTCCCTCTTCTCCCCTACCTTTTGCGTAGTCATAGGCAATAAATAGATTGAGTACTATGTTAGTAACATACTCCATCACGATTTAGTTTCTACTGATATGATTTTAGTCTTTGGAGGCTTCTTGTGATTATATTTTTTCAAACTTCTGAGAATGCTAACTGCTCATTAAATAATCTTCCTCTAGTTTCTGCTCATTTAATTTCCACTGAAGAAATCTCAAGGGTATCATGGTGAGGCTGAGTCATTTAGCATGTCCAAGGACACTCCAACACAAGGCATTAGGCATTAATGATTAATACTGTTGACTTTCAGATACACATACATAATAGACTCTCAGGATCCAAGTGAAAGATGAATGAATCCTCAATAATTCAGAAGGGTGACAATAAGCTCCTATCTCTAAAACAAGCAATAATTTCCTTAATGAGGCAGTAAGAATAATAAATCTCAATTATATTAACATTCTTATATTACTAATAATTTCAGAACTCTAATGAAAATAAGAATTAAAGGAATAAAGAGCTATGTAGTCTACTGCAATGGATAGGCAGGCAAGCAGCATTTTGGGCAGTGCAGGTAGGAAAGGGTACATAAGGTATTTGCACCACCTGAATACCAGGTCTCACCCTGCTCAACTAAAGTTGCCAGTCACCTAA
>NW_020955918.1:308621-311111 GCF_003031625.1 Empidonax traillii
GCAGTAAGAATAATAAATCTCAATTATATTAACATTCTTATATTACTAATAATTTCAGAACTCTAATGAAAATAAGAATTAAAGGAATAAAGAGCTATGTAGTCTACTGCAATGGATAGGCAGGCAAGCAGCATTTTGGGCAGTGCAGGTAGGAAAGGGTACATAAGGTATTTGCACCACCTGAATACCTGAATACCCTGCTCAACTAAAGTTGCCAGTCACCTAAATCTGGGCAAATGTATTGGATATGCAAAACATAGTACAAGACTCATCTGCCTTGTCTAATTTCTCAGGATGACCTATATCCTGTCTAACTACTTATTTACTACGTTTACATATGCAAATATTGCTTCCCAGGGTCATCCTGCAAAGGTAGTTTTTTACAAAGCCAACTCTGCTCTGAAGCTCAGCAAACTGGGGTTGTTCAGCCTGGAGAAGAGAAGGCTTCAGAGAGACCTCATTTCAACTTTTTGATATTTAAAGGAGGCCTATAAGAAAGATGGGGACAAACATTTTAGTAGCACCTATTGCCATAGGACAAGGGGTAATGGTTTCGCAAATGGTGGTGAGTAAATGCACCTGTCTGGACATCAGCAACTATATGTTTGCATTTGTTAGGTTTAAACTGGTTTGTCCTCAATAAAGGAATGTCCTTTCTGGAACACTAGATCCTCCAAGACCCATTATGAAAGCTCAGAGCCAGCACAGGCCATGCTATCCACCAGCTGGGCACTGAGCCTACAGCAGCTGGCAGCACCAACTGGAGCATGTAGCACCATGAGGTTTCCTATTTCTATAACCTCTACCCTGCTCATGGCCTGTTTTGTATGGTATCCTTGAAAGTCACCTGCCAGCAGTTTTCTCCTAAAGTCTCTCACTTCCACCCTTCCTTTTTCTTCTTTCCTGCCACCACCATTTTTCCTTCCCACAATACTCGCTCTCTCTGCATTTACTCCAGCCGACAGACCTGCCAGCTTTCTCTCTGCAGTGGGCACACATTCTATCACAGTACTTTAGGGAAGCGACCCCCAGCATTATAGCAGTATCAAGGTTTCCTGACCACATCAAAATGTGATTGTCAATATCCATATACATGAGGGTATGTGTGTATGCCTATATATTTGATGTTCTCAGTTTTCTGGTTTTGCCCAGTTTCAATCCCAGTGATGCTGTCCAAATGTAATGTAATTCCAGTAAGCTGCATTAGAGGTGATGTTCACAGCTGTATACAAAACCAAGAACTCTGACATTCTTTATTATGTTTTCCATACTCGTTGCTTTACGTCTCTCTGGTGATGGTGCTTAGAAATAAATACAGATAAAGTGATGTATTATCAAATCATTCTCTCCTACTGCTGATCTCATCAGAAGTAGCAGACAGATGGTAGCAGCACTGGTTACTTCACACACAACCTGCAGTACTTTTGCCAACATTCCTTGGTATCACATCTATTTCTACATTGACTGTAGGCATTTCCTAGTTACCACTGCATTTTGCAGATCTCTTAGAAGCTGTCCAATGCAGATCTCTAAGCCAGAGGCTGAATACCTGCGTTGTACCAACCTTGAGCAAACCACCTGCACAAAACAATACCACTTCCTTCAAGAGGTTATCCAAAAAACCATAAGGAATACTCACGCCAAAATACCAGAGATGTAAAGGGTTTCAGCAGACAAGTATGACAGGTAGCTGAACATGAAGACCAGCAGGGGCTCAATTGCAGAGACGTTGTGGGTAAATCGAGTCATGAATGCTGAAACAAATCCAAACACGATCCCAAACAACACACCACCCAGCCCCACCACGAAGAAGCGAGCGAAGCCAGCGAAGACATCAATGGATTCGATTTCTTCGTACCTGTGCATCTGGGTGAAGGCGATGAAGATGTTGTATAAAACCTATATGTGAAAATACAGACACAGCAGTCAGGCATCTTTCTGAACTTCACTGTCTTACTCATTTCATAGCTGAATGTGTGTGTCTGTGTATGCCTAAAATTGCTTTAGACAGACCAGCAAAGTAACAATCGAAATCTCAGCTGGTTCTTAACAAGTCTCAGGATTAGGGGCCTGCTAAGTGCCCTGAAAAAGAGCAAAAAATGAAGGGTAGATGGCTGTGCAATAGAAGTAAAACATTCAGGGACCAAATGCCCTTGATGTAATCAGAAATACTCTTCTTTTTGTTTTGTTTTCTGAAGGTAAATTTAATTTTTGATCTTAGTAGCAGATGTTGAAAGCCCAGCTAGGTACTTTAAAATCTCCATATTCTCTTTCTGACTCAAAATGAGGCAGGGCAGGGACTAAGAATCACACACTGGATTTGAATTCCATTTAGGTTGTCTATATGATCAGTAGACTGGATAAATTTCCATTAGGTGGCCCAGAAATGTTAAAGGTTTTTCAGTAGTACTTGACACATTAAAAATCATGAAACATCACTGGGAATGGAAAAGAAAACATGAGGGAAGGGAAGGGAAGGGAAGGGAAGGG
>NW_020955918.1:311608-316836 GCF_003031625.1 Empidonax traillii
GAAGGGAAGGGAAGGGAAGGGAAGGGAAGGGAAGGGAAAATGATAGCCTCAATTTCATATTCTCTCCAGCTAGATAAATGAAGTTTCTCTATCCTCATATATATATATATGGGTTTGATGCCACTTAACCTCCTCCCGAGGGAACAATTTCAAAGTAAGAAACAAAAACTGTGGCACTCTAAATGGCCTAAAGACCCTTTACACGTACGTTTTGGCTAAAAAGCTTGAAATTACAAAATTTAAAGGAAAATAATATCAGATTAGAAGAAAGGTTGAATTTACTGCAATTTATAATTTTATTATAACGTGTTGTATAATTTGGTCTGTAAAGATAATTTCTTTAATTTAGAGCAGAAAAATTTATCATGCTTCTATTATCAATGATTTATTTTCTGTGGAAATGGGTGATGAAAATTTTCAGCATATTCCACTTCCATTCACCTTTTAGAAACTAATAGAAAGTTTCCATAGTAATAAGTGGTGTAGTAATAAAAAGGTCCTAGAGGTTGTTGACAATTGGTTAATATTAAGTCCTGTCAGGTCTGTTTACAGTGAGTACGTAACATATGAAAGTCACCTTTCAGTTTTCAAGAGAATTTGGGAAACAACTAAAGACACCGGCTCTCCAAAGCTGTTACATCAAAGCATTAGTTCAAAAACAAAAAATAGACCAAAATCATTTGCATTTTATGATTTTCTTTGGTCTTTCTTCTTCATTTAGTTAATTCCAGAAGGTTATTAGGAAGATTAAAGCAGGTATTTGCAGGTAGAAGAGTCAAGTTCATTAGGATAATAATTACTCCCCAGCTACTATCTAATCTTAAATTGCTGCTGGGGACATGTGACCTTGAGGCTGTCACACAGTCTGTTCTCCAGGAGGCTCTCTGCTAATATTTCTGGGGGACAGACAAAGCAGAACAAAATATTTCATGTGAGAAAATACAAAGAACTGGTTTTTCCTAATGCCAGTGTATGACATTCAACTGTTCAGTGGGAGATAAGGAAAAGGGTTTTCATTCTCCTCAGTAAGCAAACCTCACTGAACCTACCATATAGCTTTTAATTACAGAGTCTGTTTTCTCTCTGTTCTCCCTTTCCTATAGACTTTAACCTATTCCTAAGAATTGTGGTTCTTTGTAAATGATACCAAGGTATGAATCTATGCTGACTTGCAAATAAAGCAAGTTATCCTCAACAAATGACTTTTCAAGTTTTTTCCCCCTTTTCTAGTTCCTAAAGTGTCTGTATTATTTAACTGAGTTGGCATCAAAATAGAAATTATCGAAATATGACATAATTTCCTTTTTTTTTTTTTTTGTAACATGCTTTGTGGGAATAAACTGTTCTGTATAACAACCTGCACTGTGTCATACAAGTAAGGCTCCATGTAAGTGCTCCTCAGCTAAGTTACATTGCAGTGTTTATGACAGTAAAAGGAGTACTATCATTCTTTACACGGTAGGAAAGCCTGAATCAGCTTAGGATGCTTTTATTCACTCAAAAAGAAGGGGTGGATTGATAGTTGGTGTCCTTTAGCAACTCTGAGAATGGCCTTTTCGGAGAGGATGCTACTGTGTGGTGGTGTACCACTGGGAGGCTCTTAGAGCCAGGAAGAGAAGGAGAGAGCATAACACTGACACCCACAGGGGACTCCCCAGGGACTGCTCTGTGCTCCAGCTGTCTATATATAATTATTGCACACGCCATCCCCATCAGAAGCATTGGGGGAAAAAAGTGTCAGGTGACTGCCTTAACCACAAACACAGGCAGTTTTGGTAACTTTTTCTTACCACCCTGATGATTCATAATGACCGCTGTAGTTAGTTGTACTCTGTACACAGTGGATCAAGTTTAACATCCAGTAGCAGAGATTGTCTCCATCCTCCTTCCTAGCACCCATACATCCCACTTATCAAAGCCTTCCTCAGTGACACCAGATGGGCAAATTCAGATTCCCTCAATAATTTTACTTGGGTCTTCAACATGTATTAGATTAAACAGTTCTGCTGCATACAAAGAAGAAATGGTGCCATTAGAGAATATAGTCACTTGCACTCATTTTGAGTACAGCATGATATATAGGTGTTCTCAGTGTTTCTAAAATCAAGCCTCAGAGATGAAGCAGTCAGGGAATATTCCACTTCCTGATGCATACATGTGCTCAGCCCCTGTTGAGAAACAAAATGATCTGTGTATATGCAGGAGCAGAGCTTCGGCTGCCTGAAACATTTTCCAGCAAAATCAGTTTGCTCCACCTGTATTCAGGTTTGAATAAGCTCTGCACTGGATTTACCAACATAACTATTTTGAACAGGGCTTTAAAACTCCACTAATGTATGATATATGCTAAGACCAGTCCTGTTGCTGTCTGAGCTATTCTGATGCACTCAGAAACAATGGGGTGCAATTAACAGGACTTGGAACCTTCTTGTTCCATCCACAGACATGGCCCTACTGTGGAGAATAGGAAAAAGTACCAATGGGTAAAAAGTGTAAATTTTCCACTTTCTCTCTTCAAGTCAAAGGCATAACTTCTAGATCATAATTCAAATTACCCTATCTGTTCTTTTGTGATTTTTTAATACCAGGATATTGAACTAAATGTAGGAGACAGCTACTGTTGCCTCAAATGTAATACACAAGTTCAACAAAATTCATACCAGTTTCTCCTGCTGGGTAGAAAATTTTCTAGCTGATAACCAGACTGGAGAGAACCAGGGCATATTTGTATTTAAACAATAAAAAAATATGTATGCTTAATATATCTTGGAGATATTATCTTTTTTAAACACATAGAGTTAAATGAAATGGTTAAGAGAGAAAAAGAAGGAAATGGTAAGATAAGACACCTGAGATAAATAGTTTTATTTTAAAGGAAATGGGATATCAGGGAGGAGAAAGCCACCCATTGGACTCCATTCAGGTGACAAGTACTTCAGTCTTCTCAAGCATGAAGACAGGTAGAGATTTTGAAAACTGAAATACCCAGAAAATGGATGAGTGGTAGTTGATGCAATAGCAGAAGCTGACAAACTGCTTGCAAAACAGCTGCTGTGAGAAGAGCCCCAAAGATAAGTGTGTGGGGGCAGTGGGAACTCACAGTGTTGTAGCCAGCATGCCCCATGTACAACCCTTTCATCTCTTTTACTAACACACCTATTGAAGCTGAGTGCCTATATACCACTGTCTTAAAAGGCCTTCTGTCTTTAAACATTTCTGCTGTAACAGGATCCTGACTGAAAGCTCGTGTAAATACCATCAGGAGTTGGAGCTGGGACGTAAATAACAGCTGGGAGAAAGGGAAAGGCAATGCAGTGAGCCAGTCAAAAAAGAGCATGAAACAAGCTCTTTCAGAGTAAAGAGGTATTAATTTTTTGAGGTTTGCACTTAAAGGAACCAAAAAGATAAGTGTAAGTGATAGATGCATCCTGGATTTTACTACATAGATAGTTTGCATGTAAATGAAGCAACATTTGTCCCTTAGTTCTACATCAGCCTACATTCAACAAGAGGAAGGATTTATGATCAATAGGTTGTGGCTGCAAGTAATTACTTTTTTCTTTTTCCTTTTCTTATCACTCATAAACTGCACTTTTCCCATGATGCCTTTCAGCAGTGAACTTTATACAGATTTTACAAGTCCAAGTTGTGCTGCACCTCATGTATAGCAGTATCTGAATAGTTTTTATGTGTCTTAGATTCCTGTGATTTAAATTCTGTAAAGATCTTATCTAACGAAACTCCTTAACCTGCCATTAACTTGCAGCACAGGAGCAGAGCTGTTGGTTTCTGAGCAATAAATTTCCTGCTTGAAATTTCTTCCTTGAAAAACATGTGTGTTCTAAGTGTTCTTACCACTTCTGCTTTACAGCTAGAGTTTCAGATTGCTCCAATTTTAGCAGAACTAATGAGATATGGGGGAAAATATTAGCGAAAGAAGCTCTGTAAAAGCATTCTTTTCCTATTAAAAGAGAAAAACAACAACTAACAACAACAATAAAAAACAACCAACCAATCAAAATCTCTCTTATTCTAGAAGCGTTGTTTCAGGATACTTGAGATAAGGCTGCCAAAATAGGTGAGCATTTGTCAGATGTCAATTTTTTTACTGTTAGAAACAGTTATGCAGTGTTATTAATTACATTTGGAATTGCTCTCTAAGGTCTCTCAGGAACTTCCTAGGAAGGGCTGGAGGATAGAGTATGGCTTCCAGAGGTTGTCCACATTTGGATTTCTTTTTTTTTTTCAGAGGGCTTTCTCAGACATATGACAAAGCAGGGTCTCCCATATTTCTACCCCTGCTTCCCTCAGTCTCTAAGCAGTACAGTTTTCTGTGTATTTCCATGCATAATGTCAAGACCATTCCTAGGTCTTACCAGGAAAATCAGCTGTATCTCACCCATTCTCTTCAGTGAATGCAAGAGCAAGATGAGTTCTCGTGTGTATATATGTGCTTCCCTCTTCCAGCAGCTCTAAAATACAGGCTTTTGAAAGAGTTCATATAAGATGTAATTTTTACATACATTAAAATCCCTTTTGGGTAATGGAATAGAGTATCCATAAAATAAATAATGTATCTAGAATCTCCTTAAAACTGCTCTTGTCCTGTGCCCAATAAGCCTACAAACCACAAGACCCCAAAGAAGGGAAGACAAGGAGTAGAAAGAAACTCACCACAGTTATGCCATCATTTAGCAATGACTCTCCGAAGATCATCATGTAAAGCTGCTCGTTAACAGAGGCTTCTTCAAAAACTACCAGCGCTGCCACAGGATCCACCGCTGAAATCATGCTGCCAAAGAGCAGATTCTGCAGCAGGTTCACGTCGGTCAGGCCGAAGGCTTTGATCTGACAGATTCCATAGAGGGAGAGGCCAATCCCAAATGAGTTTAGCAGAGATCCCATAACAGACCACCACAGAATGGACCCAAAGTTTTCAAAAAATGGGCGAGTTGGCATGAAATAACCCTCCTCCAGGATAATGGGTGGAAGGAGATACAAGAAGTAAATACTTGAGTTCATCACTGGTGGAGATTTGTGATGCGAAGCAAAGATGATTGCTCCTACCAGTGCTCCAATGGCAATCAGGATGCAGCTTTCAGGCATGAGTCTTGGTAATCGGTGATAGATATGAAAACCTTGAATAAAACATTAGGATATTATTCAAGTTTAAAGCAACCTGATGTCAGACAGATGTTTTGCCTGTGTTTGAATATTTTGTCTTCAGA
>NW_020955919.1:0-2036 GCF_003031625.1 Empidonax traillii
TACCTTTTCACAGAATCTCAGGGTGGCTGAAGTTGGGTGGGACCTCTTGAGGTCATCTTGACCAACATCCCTGCTTATGCAAGGCCCTAAGGAGCAGGTTGAGCAGGACCACATCCAGAGATCTTCATGACTGCAGATTCCACAGAATCTCTTGGCAATCTGTGTCTGTGCTCAGTCAGTTTACAGTGACATTTTTATCTCTATGTTCAGACAGAATCTATGTTTCAATTTGTGCCCATTACACCTGGCTTTGTCATTGGGAACTGCTGAAAAGAGTCTGGTTTTACATCACCTTTTCAGGTATTCGTATGCACCAAGCCCTCTGTTCTCTGGGCTGAACAGCTTCAGAACTCTCAGCCTTTCTTCTTAGGAGAGACGTCCCAGTATTCCATATTTGTAGGAATAATGCTCAGGAAGGCAGAGTTCTCCTCAGTAAGAGACAACTACATAAAAATAACGCAGTCATATTTGGGGAGGGAAAAGCAGAAAATTATTGGTCTGCTACATTTTCAGAAAAATCAAAGCTATTTAGTAATTTGGAGTTTACCTCTCTAGTGGTTTTGATTGAAAGGCAGCAACATAAGGGTTAACTTTTATTTTTTTGGTTGACTCTAAACTGATTTTTCCCTTTTTATCTTTTTATTTTTATGCAAAAACGTTTATGAAAGATGTTCCTTATGTTCTTTATCCATGCCTAGAGATGATGTTCACTATGTAACTGTAATAAATTAAACTGAGCCCTCAGTACTGAAGATAATTTTTTTTATGCCTAACTATGTTAACACGAGTTATCGCATCATAAAAACTAACAAAATAGATCCACACAGCATCCTGTAACAATATTAGAGCACTGAGGGATAGTAAGGATCTCCTTTCATTTGTGAGATTAAGTTACAAACTCAGCATTATATTCCTCTGTTTACAAGTAAATACATTAAATCTCTGTGTGTGCTATTAGAACTTATAATTTCTTCACTGAACTACATATATAATTTGAGAACTGTCAAACAAAAAATATTTCATACTGCATTATAGAACTACAAATCTAAACTTGTGTGATTTCACACAGTTTCTGTCTTATTTGACATCTCCATTAATATTTAATTGTTGGTTTTGATGAAAAAATAATATCTCCTTTCCCTTAGTGTTCAAAACTACTGAAAGCAATAAGTTCACTAGAAACAAAACATTCTACTTCTCACACCCCAGCATATGTTAATGAACTAAAATCTGTCCATGTATGACTAAAGTCACTCAAACTCCACCTGATCAAGTAATGACATTAATTGAAACTTTTCCTTTTTCTCATCCTCAAAGAAAACACTGTAAGAGCAAAGGAAGGTCAGAGAGGACTCCACCTTTATATCCTGGGACAGACAATGGGCTGTACTCATCTCCTTCCCCATAGGGATGCCTATCAGGTAAGCTTTATTCTACCATAATACCTATGCTTTCCTAATCCTTAGGCTTTACCTAAAGCCTGTGCTTTCCAATATCACTGTATTTATCATCAGCAGTTTCTGAAACTTATTTTGCCACAACAATCAGTAAATCACACAATTTGTGTATCTTATGGGATACACCAAGACTTACAGTGCAACCCACACTATTTGTGCATCTGGGATTGCATCTGTGTCCAGACTTACAGTTTAACCAGGCTGTTTGTACATCTGGCACCTACCACATTTAGAGTGCAGAATTTGTTACTCTAAAATATTGTCTTTGTAGGTCTCCCAGGGACTCGGAGAGACAGATAATGCACCAGCTAAGAAATGGAAGTCCTAGTCGCACTCTGACCTGCTACATCTGCAGATATCCTGGAGAGCAAGGGAGTCTCCCTTTTCTGCATTTTTATATGGTACCTGGGAACTTCTATTTGTGTCTGTGATGGTTCAAACTTGGCTCCCTGCCAAATGCCCAACCCCCCAGTAGCAGCCCCTCTCTTCCCCCCTTTCTACTTCCCCCAGGGCAAAGGAAAAAAACTATGCAAATTGAAGAACCCGAAAACCAAGCTAGTTATATAAAAAATATATTTT
>NW_020955919.1:2571-9600 GCF_003031625.1 Empidonax traillii
CGAAGGGATAGGGAAAGGGGAAAAAGGGACAAAAGGAAACAAAAAGGGACACCGAATAGATATGCGCAATCAAACCCGAGAACTAGTAAAATAACTAGTAAAACAAATCTCACCACATCCCTTAGAAAGCAGGCTTGGCAGACACTGCCAGCACTCTCCAAGCTTCCACGTGGCAGGTCAGTGGATGCTGCAGGCCTCAGCCTTAGATAAGTGAGACCGACGCAGGGACCCACTGTTCCCGAACTCTGGCGGAAGAGAAGAAGAAGGAAGGCCGCTTCTTCCCTCTTATTTATACCACAATTTACATAAAAATCGTATGGAATACTGGGAACACTGCCCCTTCCTTGGTTACCAACTGGTAAACAGGGAAGGCCTAGATTAAAACCACCACAGTGTCCTAATGATGAAAACTTAAATTTATGTGAGACTAAAACCTTCCTCTTTTTAAAATGTTGTCTCTTAGAGAAAAATCCAGATTCTTTCCAAAATTCTTAAAGAATGTTGGAATTGTTTGCCTATCATTCCCCAACGAGGAGAATAGTGTAATCACATTTTTGCCAAAGCTGGATTTACTGAAGGTGAATGTTATTGATATTTGCGAGCTCTTTGAAAGTCTCTGAACGTTATTCTACATATTTCACGAGTGTTCTTGGACAGACTATAGGGGACATGTCTGTGTCTCTGTAACCTGTCAATTTCCCGAAATGAATAGCTATAGAAAGAAAATTAAATATTTTTCATGTCTAGATCTTTTTTTCTAAAGTAAACAATATTTCTAGCTTAATACAGTAGTATTAAGTAATACACCAAGAATGTTGGACTTAAAGGAAGCAAGATGTGTAAAATAACTTTTAAAAAGGGTTCTTTAATGATTTTCATAGTTTATAAAAAAAGAATTTTGGTCAAGGGGAAAAGAAAAAGTCTGCAGGTGTCCAAGTGTAATGTTTTTAAGCTGTGCCATTCTAATTCTAATGATTTGAAGTACTAAAAACTTGAGAAACTGTAAGAAGTATACCTTGGGGTAAGGATGATTCCATAATGCAGTTCACAAATATTTTGTAAATTCTATCATTTCTGTAAATTAGTTCAGTTTTTAAAAAAGTTTCTGAAAGTAGTATCACTGAACCTGATATTAATACTAACACCTGTAAAGGGACTATTTAGGTTAGGGATGACATCACAGAGTAATTATATACTCTATTACAAAACAGGAATTCTCTCTCAAGGGATAATCTACTAAATTGTTCAGCTACAGAATCAACAAGACAGTTTATCCTTAAGAATATCTTTTTTGAATAAAATAACAGGTGCTGCTATTTTTGTCCTGTAAAACTGGTTAAAATAGCTACAGGTATAACTTTGATTAGTAGTAGCAATTTCTATCAATAAAAAAACCCAAAAACTATAGGTTCAATTTCACTAGTTGGTTTACAATCACTTCAGCTCTAATACAGAAATATAAGCTAAAATGCATTCATCTCAGTTTTGGATCTCTCTTGATTTTTCTCATCTTTTATAAGGAGAGAACTCCAGATGTTCATCTATATTAAATGTCACACACTTGATGTGCACTGGCCAGCTTATTTTTTAGCAAAGACAGTAAAGAAGTTTTTTATAACACTCAACTTCAGCAGTTGCATGAATGAAGAAAGCATTGGGTATTTCTGAGAATTAGCTTAGTACTTACTCTGGGCACACACATTTTTTTATGGTAGCAAATCAAAATCAGTACTGCTAACTATGATGAGACACTGTGCTGCTTGAAGTCTCCTGTAGAGCTTGCATACAAGGGATAAAATCTAATTGCCTTGAAAGCTCAGATAGCTTTTACTTAATGACTTTTTAAAATAGCAATTATTGACTCAGTTAACAACGCTGTTTTCAGAGGTGCTTTGGCCAGCTGCATAGATATGCAGTAAAGGGTTTTTAAGATGCCGTAATGGAACTAAAGGAACTATTTGAGCCAATTGTGTAAATGTTTTGCCTATGTAATATTGACTTGGGACGTGTCACCTTCCTGGAGACTTAAGGCCCATATGATATTGCATTTGTCAAGCCATTTCAGTGTAGATATCCATAAAAAGTCACTGAAGGTGAATACCTCTTAAATATATACAGGTGTATTGAAAAGTACACTTGTAAAACATGTTATATGCAAAGAAGACTGAAAACAGCATGGTTTAATTATACACAAAAAACTTTTAAGCATTTTGCATTGATTGTATACTGGAAAAATTAGCATGAAATGTTTAAAAATTTTTAAGGTTAAATTTTGCAAAGGTTATTTTTATAAATATTTGTATCACTTTAGAAAAATAAGAAAATAAAACAGTTCTATTTTTCTTTGTGCCATGCATTAGTTCTATGCAAATTCTCTTCTTCCTCATGATCTTCAACCTCTTATTTTTTATTTAGTCCTTGTATTATATCCTTAGGCTCAGAGTTGTATCTGAATAGGTAGTATCTGTAAGAGTTGATATGCATGCAGGTAACACCAGGTACCAAGCTATGGATAAGATATCAAGGAAAAAGTTTATTGCACAGTCAAAAACCCTAAAATACGCTGCTCAAAATCACAGCAGGTAGAAAGAGCATGCGCAGCCTGTACCCAGGTTGCTTTTATGTCAGCACCTTTTCATGCACATAACTTCAGTCCTTTCACAAACTTTTTTCTCTCTCAGCGTGGGCCCCTCAGCATGTCTGTTAGAAAGTGTTATCTCTACACAGCAATCCTACTTTTCAAAGGACAGCCAGAGATACAGTGCTATTCATGGGAAAGAATCTTCTCCCATGCCAGACCTTTCCCAGCAGTGAAAACTTCCTTGAGTGAAAATGCTTGTCCTCCTCAAGTAAATCTTCTGCACATAATTTTTCGGTCCCTACAGTATCTTATAATAACACAGGCTTTTCAGTCTAAAGAAACTGGCAAGCAAAACATGGCAGATACCTCACATGAGAACCAAAGTGGATGATCAGTTTTTACATTTAAAAATCTTCACAAAATAGCACTTGTTTTTAGGAGGAATTTACGTAGTTTTTTTATCATGTTGTTGTCCATATTTTACAAAAATATGCATTCCTCTGAGATCACAAAATAAGTTGAATATGTTAAATAAAACTTTGCATTATCCAAAGGAATGAAAACAGTGCCTTGTCTTGGTAAAAGGCTGATTTCAGGGAAGTAAATGAAAGGTTCAGTTCTCTAGCATATCTAAGCATACGCAACTTTGAAATCAGGTACTCAGATTTTATAAACAGAATTTCCCAATTTCTTGAAGTGACCCAAGACTCCACTGTCCAGCAGCATTGCAAATCCCTGTTAAGATAATATAGATTTTGAGAATACATAACTGTGTGTATACACTACAAATGTTCAGAATGCCATGTCTTCTGAGGGAATCAAATATAATACAAGACTGATGCAATCTACAAAAACCTGAATTCCGTTTCTGATCATTTCTTTTTGGAGGCACGGTTCTCTATACAGCCCGCCTCTTGTCAGATTTAGGTAACAGACTTCCTCACTCAAATATAGTTGATTTTGTATTGTTTTCTTTTGGGCCTTCAGAGTCTTCATTTTGGGAAACCTCAGTACTCTCAGTGTCTGTATTCTCTATTTGCTGTGACAGCTGCCCATAACAAGAAAGAACAAATCAACCTGAAAAACCAAGAAATAATGAAATTCATTGATTAAGGGATTCAGCTCTCATCTAGATGCCTTTGTATAGAACCTTGAATAGGGCAAACCTTACAATTAAAAATATCTATTTAATAATGAATGTTACAGTGTTTTTCATATTTAGATTTCAATGTAGTTTTTAAACTGTCATTACTACCAGCATGATAATGCAAACATGAACTTAAGTTATGTGAGAAGCTTTAAGTATTCCCAGGTTGCAAATTTCACAGATCTTTCTTACGGAACAAGTGTTAAGATTCTTCAATACAAAAGAAGATAAGAGATAGGTAAAAAAAAGAAGGGGAAAAAAAAAAAGAAATACTGAAGATGAAAGCAAAGCATGAGAAAAAGCTCTTGATTTTGATATCATCAGAAAGATTTTGTTGATAATATCCACTGTTTTAAGATGTTTCTAATAAAGATCTAACCAAGCTTTCATTATAAGGGATGCAATGTACCACTGAGAAATAAGATCCCTGGAAACAAAAACTGCAGAAACTTCTGAATTCTTGAATCAGTGTTCCTAGAGATGTTACAGAATACATAAGATTTTTTTTTCTACCTAAATTTAATTAATACTGTGAGAAATTAACACTGCCCATAAGGAATTCCTCACATTTATTTTGAATTAGTTATATTTTTTCTTTTGATACTAGTCAGTCAAACGTAAAACAAGAGTTACATATTTTACTGACTCTTGGGTAGATCTACAGCAACAAAGCCAGACGCAAAAAAATTCTTTCTTTCTTCCACCAGAAGTTCTACTGGCTTTACAGTTACAGTATCACAATATAAGAAGCAGATTTCAAGACAAAAGCAATAACATACAATGTTGTCTTTCTTTAAGAAAGAATTCATTACAATAATTAGGCTCATAAAATTCATTACAAAACTTAGCAGTGTGGCTGCAGTGGATAAGGCCACCTTTTGCTGCTCACAAGCTTTAGTAATAGTTATTTCAAGGCAATGATCTCGTACAGATTACAAAATCTGGACAGGTTACAGAAACATCATATGTTTGAGGACAGCATTACTGATGCTTTTCAATGGATATAGGAGATCATATCCAAAAAATTTAGAGAATTACTTAAAGAGGTGGTACTTCAGGGTTCAATAAAAAAAAAAGAAAATACAGAACTACTGAGTTTTCCAACAGAGATTTCATTCCTAGCTTTTCCATTATGCAAATGCTTTTTTTCTTTCCATAATGGAAGCAAACCACCATAAATGTGAAGGGAAGGTTTCTTCATTGGATTGAATTTACATTTATGCAGATTATTAAAAAGAAAAAAAAAACAACAATAAAAAACAGCAAAACAAAACACTAAAACTGACTAGGTAGTGGCTAAGTATTCAAGGCCTAAAGAACACTGGTTTAGTAGGTATTCATATTGGTTTTTAAACTGTTCTGTCAATATTTCATCAGGGTCAGTAAATCTGAAGAGCTGCAAAGGCATCATCTGTGCTGGTCTCCACAAGAGTCGGATGGAAGCACAGCTGTTACTGCTCATGTAATTGCTTTTCCCAGGGTGCCTGTTCTCCAGACAAGGCAAAGAAGGAAATTAATTGATAGTTCTTCTTCATGCCATTCCATGATGAGACCACTAGAATTGCAACAGACCAAAGAGTCCAAAACTGCTAGTGGGTGCTGAAGGTTGGGAATCAGAAAGTCAAGGGTTACAAGAGGTTCCTTTAAAGAAAGATGAAACTAAAAATTTAGTAAAAATCAATTTCTGTGAGACATATACAACCTTTTATAGCCAATCAAGCATGCGCCTTTGTCCTTCTTCATCCTCTCTATCCTTCAATCCTGAAAATTATCTCCAAAGCACCACCACACACCAGAAATGTGCTCATGCACATGTACATCATTCCATGATATGAACACCAAAAAATCCAGAAGTCGGAGGCATTCAATGGCAGCCACCCTCACACCTGCTGGAGACATTAGCTGGAAGTGCACTGCACTACATGGGAACACTTGTGCCACCAAAAATTAGTTCTTGAAGACCATGCCAACCAAGTTTAAGAGGAGATCATCAAAATACAATTTTCATTGTAAGGAAAAACATCTGTAAGATCCAGACTCATTAGACACTAAACCTAATGCTCATATATTGCACTAATGTGCATTTCTTCAGTGTCACAGCCAGAATGGAAGCTTTGGACAAGGTTTATTAGAGAAGCCCTCCCGTTGAGCCACAAGGTTCAGAAATGACCCTCTTGCTTCCTAAACTCCTTCTCAGAGAAAAGTCTAGGTGCACTCGGATTTAATCCCAGTTCCAGACCTGGTCAACAGTTTATATCTAAAGGATTGTACATGTGTAACTGAGTCTTTGTGCAACTTCATCCTGCAGGATTAAGGATGGCAAACCAATGTAGAAGAATTATTTATTTGAAACTATTATAATAACTATTAAAGTACCTTAATCAGAAGTATTTATTACAAAATCATCATCATCATCGTGGCTAGGCTTCGCGAACGAAGATTTGAGAGGGGCTCTACCCACGCTTGCTACAAGCACGCTGATGGCTAAAAAGGCCAATGCGAGATAGACAAGTCCGGTTGCAGAACGTACAGCAGAAAGACTCTCCAGGTGATATCAACAAGACGCGATTCTCTCTGCGCTGTCTTTTCTCCTCGAGAGTGATCCTGCGTGTGTTCTCAAAAGCAGCAGCAGCGTTATAGATGGTGTGTCTCCAGGCCTCCCGATTGGAGGCCAGGGTAGACCAATGGTTGTGGTCAATATTGCCAAGGCTGAGGGACTGTTTCAGGCAGTCCTTATATCTCCTCTTCGGGCCTCCTCTCTTGCGGCAGCCAGTGGCAATTCCCCATAGAGCACGATCTTAGGGAGCAGGTGGTCCTGCATCCTGGTGACGTGCCCTGCCCAGCGCAGCTGAGTTCTCAGCAGCATGGCCTCAATGCTTGGGATTGCTGCCTGTTCAAGGACAGATGTGTTGGACACATAGTCAGTCCAGTGGATGTTAAGGATTGTACGGAGGCAGCGTTGATGGAAGCGTTCTAAGAGACGCAAGTGGTGCCGGTAAATGACCCATGATTCAGATCCATATAAAAGAGTAGACAGCACGATGGCTCTGTAAACACTGATCTTAGGACTTTTCTTCAGGTGTTTGTTTTACCACACTCTTTTACGGAGTTTACCAAAAGCTCTGTATGCCTTTGCTAACCTGTTGTCAATTTCAGCATCAATCTTACCGTCTGAGGAGATGATGCTTCCCAGATAATTAAACTGTTGGACTGATTTGAGTGTTGTTTCACCAATGGTGATATGGGGATGATGGAAGGCTTCCTGAGGTGCAGGCTGATATAAAACTTCTGTCTTCTTCAA
>NW_020955919.1:9799-13576 GCF_003031625.1 Empidonax traillii
TTGCTAACCTGTTGTCAATTTCAGCATCAATCTTACCGTCTGAGGAGATGATGCTTCCCAGATAATTAAACTGTTGGACTGATTTGAGTGTTGTTTCACCAATGGTGATATGGGGATGATGGAAGGCTTCCTGAGGTGCAGGCTGATATAAAACTTCTGTCTTCTTCAAGCTGACTTCCAGACCAAAAAACTCAGCAGCCTCTGCAAAGCAAGTTATTACAAAATATAGGTAGCTATAACTACTAGTATAGTGCAGTATTTTTTAACCAATATTGAAGCAACAATACTAAAGCTAGCAAAATAATTAAAAAGTAGAGGTTGATGCTGCTTACCCATACCAACAACCACGGGCAGATCTCTTTTGTTCAGTCTTGAGGAGTAACCTTGAGGGGTGTCCCCACTCAAGGAAGGAATCTCCACATATGCCTAGAAAGGCTGCTTTAGAAGACCCTGCCATTAAAAACTGGAACTGTGTTTTTATAGTATAAAGTGATTGATTGTCAGTTTCTAGGCTAGACGTGCTGGTTCAGCAGCTTTAGATAAGTTATCCACACTGTTACCTGTAGGTTTCTCTATGAGGAACTTTGCCTACCACATCTTCACCAATGCCAGTTCCTGTTAGGACACGCTGTTCTTCACATCCTCAGAATATTTAACTTTGGGGTTGAGGAATCAGGGTGATAGCATTCTTCAACACTAAAAGCAGTGTTATCCCCCTTCTCTGTCCTCTGATAACTTTTGTAAGTAGGGTAATATTCAAGCTGTTTTACTGCCCAGTTAGTGTCCTGCTACGCTCAGCCACAGTAGAGGATGACATAAGCTTTCACATCACACCCACTTTGGATATGCATTCAGAAATATATTCTGTATTCTAAGATCTCCAGTCTGTAAGTATTAATTTACAATTATAAACAGTCATTATCCATAGCTACTGGAAAGCCAAAGGCCATCCTAGTGGAGAAAATAATTTTACAAAAGTGTATTCACTGTAAATTAGGGACTCAGGTACAGCAGTTTTGATTAAAGTCAAAATATCCTTTATCATAGTACCTTTTTTTTTTCCCCAAAATGACTGTGCAAACAAACTGTTCATTTTATGTCAGGAATTGGTGCAAAAATAAAGGAACAGCTTCTCATCTTGTCCAAAAGTGGCACAGAAGAAAAAAGGACCTTTTATAAATAGATATGATGAATATTATGGACAAATTTGGGAGGTTAGTAATGTAACGAGCAAAAAGAGGGGTATAGAGAAACAACCAGTTTAAAATATGAGAAGATAGAATTTAAACTACAAAGAAAGAAACCTGAAAGTGATTAGCAGAGAAAATTAAAGTAGAAATATAAATCTGACAAATGGAGGAATAAGGTAATGAAGAAAGAAGAAAAAAGCTTGGACAAGAAGTCAAACTAAAATCTTACAGTAGGAGTTGTGTGTAAACACACAATATTAATATTGTGGTAGAATAAACATAATTTAGATCTGGGTTGGATTTTTTGTTCCTTTTTTTCCACATGCTCATAGCTATTTAATATATTGTCCTAAAATAAATAATTTTTTTAAAAAAATAAAACAAATTACTGATATTCTATACAGCATCTTCGTGTTATTCTTTTACCAAAAATATCCCACTACCAACACCTGAGCTTCAAGGTCTTCCTCAGAAAAGACTCTCCTGCTCATAAAATAACTCCTAAAAGGTTCCCTGATCATAAAAGTGACCTACTGTCATTTTGTCTTATCATTTTTCACTAATAATGATTCTTTTCTTTATCATAGAACATTATTTTTAATTCACAAATCAATGTAATGGGGGAAAGTTGCTTATCTGCAGACACAAAAGGCAGAACGAAACAGTTAAGTGTAACTTTGTAAGAGAGGATAAATAGAAGTTTGTATAACAAAACTAACAATGAAACAGAAAATTTGGGGAACAGATGGAAAAGAAAAAAACAAGGCAGCCAAAGATTATGAATCTGAAAATCTTTACCTTATAAAGCTTTTTTAAAACTATTTTTATTTTCTTAAGTTTTCTTTTTAAAGGCTTAAACTTCTTTTACATGAATACTCAAGAGATGCCCAGGCAAGAAACTGCAGTTCCAATTTCTAAGTCAGAATAGCAAATGGTGTGCAATCAGATACAAATCTGATAACAGGATTTTCATTTTAGGTCCATCATATTCCTAAACATACAAAGAGTGGTAGGTGATGGAAAGGGGAGGATTATTCACCAACAGCATCGATGTCAGAGTGCTGTGATAACCGAATGAAGTTGTGAATTATTATCTAACCATTATGTTCTATTCTGAATTATTGACAAGGGCAGCCACAGACAACTTCATGCACTTTTTATTTCTCTTTTTTCAGCTTAAATTGAAAGTAAGCACATGGATAGGGAGAAAATAGGGAAATGCATTATCATGGACAATACAGCTAGAGAGGTTAAAGGGAGTAAATAGCAGTTCAGGGAAATAATCTCCTGGAGACATATCAAATGACAATAAAATACCTAATGTCCAATAAATATGTAATTCCATAAATACGTTAGAAAATACATTGGCAAGTATCATAAGTAAGTGTTGAGTGTCCTGGGGAGTGAGAGGGAAATTTAAGGAAAAATTGAAAGAGAAGGCTAACAACAGCCATATGTTATGACACTACTTTAGTGGCCATCCTATGTCAAACAAACATCTTACCACTTTTTAACTTTTTCTATGAGGTAACAAATCTGCTGTTAGAACTAAATAGCCATCACATGAAAGGAGGGAGTTTAGATTTTTGCCTGTCAGTGCCCACAGGAAAGGTGAGGCCATTGTGTCCAGTCAGTCTGTCAGCCTCTCATAATGAGACCTTTCACCACAGATTCACAAGATTGGAGGGTGATTTGACTGCCCTTGTCAGACAGGGCTCAGCCAACATTGTAGAGACCCCTCAGCAGTCCCTGCCAAAGTGTTACCTGCCGCTGGCAACTGCTGACCCATGTAAAGGACTCACTCTAACAGTTTACAGAATTACACTCTTTATTAATACAATTTGTGACAGGTTAATAAGGTTCGTGGTTGTCATTGATAGTGTCTGACCGCAAAAATGTGTTTTAAAGAAATGTACTGATATATTAAGCAAGTACAAGATCTAGTACTAATAACAGCATTTAGTAGGCATCAAATAAGTTTCTTACCCAGTAGGCATCCCTATGGAGGGAAAGACAGGTTCAGCCCATTGACTGATCCCAGCAGTTTTGGTGGAATCCTCCTCAATTTTCCCCATCCTCATATTACTTTTATATTATTTCTTTATGTTCAGGTGGAGCTTGAGTGACTTTAGTCATAAATACATTTCTGATTGGTATAAAGTTCTCTTGCCATACTTAATGGGAGCGAAGTATTGTGGCTTGGCACCTGAGAAGGGGATTCAATATGGTGGTTGGATTAGCAGCAGAACACTTTGATCCATCCCTGAGTTGACAGGTACTGGACAGTGTCATGAGCTTCAAAGCACTGAAATGTTCCCCCTTTCTGCTAGGATTTCAGTGGAGGGAGGCCTTGCAGTCTTCACTTCATTCTATGCTCAACTAGAGAATTGCCTCAGAGCTCCAGAATTTTGTGACTTTAAGGTTTTCTTTCACAAATAGGAGCTCTACAACTTTCACACCTTGAGCTTGGAACTAGCAGCACATTCAGCAGTGTTCAGCAAGTAACAGGAGGTACATGATATGTTAGGTTTGTATCTTCTGAGGTTTGGACTTCGAGTGCACACCTCTAGAGAGTTGGAATCCCACA
>NW_020955919.1:13821-34097 GCF_003031625.1 Empidonax traillii
TTGTGACTTTAAGGTTTTCTTTCACAAATAGGAGCTCTACAACTTTCACACCTTGAGCTTGGAACTAGCAGCACATTCAGCAGTGTTCAGCAAGTAACAGGAGGTACATGATATGTTAGGTTTGTATCTTCTGAGGTTTGGACTTCGAGTGCACACCTCTAGAGAGTTGGAATCCCACAGACAGTCATGATTTAGCAGTCCTGGGCTGGAGTCTTAACACTGTGTTCCTCGGGGTACGTAGGTTCCAGCTTCATATGTACCTATCCCTTGCTGTTGGGCATTTGCCATAAACTTGTGGCAACCTAGTAAGTCTTTGGGATTTAGTGGCTGATCACACATAACACAAGTTGCACCCTTCTTTGTTGTTGTTGTTGTTGAAAGGTAAATGCGAGGCGATTCTCCTTTTTTCTAATATTTTTTTTAAAGTCTCCAAAATTTTCACTGCTGAAAAGACTGATTTTCCTTAAGAACCAAAAATATTTTCCCAAGTCTAACTTTCCTGCAACAAAGAAATTAAATTTCATCCTCTTCACAGCACTTAATTGGTAATTGCAAGCCAATGGCACAGGCGACTGTCTCATTCTTCATAGTAGCAGCTCTATATGCACTTATCTATATCACACACACCTACCAAAAAGTGATGAATACTCAAGAAATTATCTGTGATTTTTAAGACATTTTTCACAGAGAGTGGAAGGAAGAGCAGGCCTAACTGGAAACGAATATGAAGAAACTTGAAAGAGTCACTTTTTTTCCTATGGAAATTAAAAGCTGCAGAGCAGGAGAAAAGGGAAGCAACAACTCATGGGAAAATTAAGTTCAGGGAAGAAATAATATAAAAGCAATTATTTTAAGCCCAGCAAAACATGCATGAGAATGTATTAAGTAGGAATTATGTTTTTCAACCATATTTTCTGTTGACAAAAAAAAAGAGTTTTGTCAGTAGATCCAGGTTTCCCTAGATGAATTCATTTATTAAAATAATATTTCATACAACTATGTTCTGCCCTGTGGATTGATTATCAACATCACATTTTGAATATCTCACAGCTCCATAGAGAAGACTTAATTGGATATATGAGTCATTTGGTACATTCTTCTTCCCTGTCTGGATTATTTTAGCTTTTCAGCTGACAGGTTTATGGTGAATGCGAATAAATTCAGAGAAGACCTAAAATCAAAATCAATGTTGAGGATGAATGAGAGCAGAATGTATCTATACCGAGAGAGAGACACACACATTCATAATAATAACGTTCATGCACACAGTCCCAGATCCATAATGTTCCCTTCCTGTTGGCACAATCTGCTTCTTGTACTGTGTCAAAAGAGTCCTAAAGTACTCATGGATTTTCTATGATCAGGTGCACAGAGTAAACCTCTACCCCTAGCACTCAGTAGCCACAAACCATTACTTTGATTCAAATCAAATCAGTCTCTCAAATGCAATTATTCAGGCAGGATGGCTAGTGAGATATTTAACAGTGTGTACCACTGGTCAGACAGTACATAGTACCATAAAACCTGGATTAGGAGTGCACCTAGAGAGTAACCAGCAATCTGGTTTTTCTGACTATTTAATGACTGAAGTAAATGGTGTGTTGAAAAGGATTATCTAACAAATTTAATAAAGTTCCAGTTGAAAAAAAATCTGTATTCCAGGCTTGAAGGTTTATTTACACTAAAGCAAAAGATGATGTGTTACACAGTCTTTCATGCTTTCCCAATGCCAGACAACTCACTATTTCACTTGGAGAGTAACAATCCTTCTGCTCCCTTAGCATGTATTTGCCTTCTAAAGAAGCTCCTCTCACCATGTAAAAAGAAATAACACTAATTTCTAGCCTTCTTTGTAGATACTTTTTTATTCATCAGACTGGTGTTACAGCACCACAGTGAAATGGAAATCAACAGTCAATTAAGCTTTTGATGACTGGAGGCACCTACATTTTTGCCTGGCAGCACATAAAATGTCAGCATCCCAATTAATATTTATTTTGTAACTGGAATTTTAAGGTACAGCTACAAGACTGATATAAGAGAATTATGCCAAATAATCAAGTTGTGCAGACCTAAAAATATGCTTAATGAAACTTATTACTCTGAGCCTTACACATCTGAACTTTGACGTTCAGGTATATTATGTGCAGGCTTCCTAAGGGACTTGCATTGCAGCTTGAAAGAATTTGGGCAACTTTTTGTATGAAGCATAAATTAATCATCAGTAATGATTGCTACAATGAAATAAATCATAATTATATTGTACACTACTAAGGAGGTCACTGGAGATTATAAACTACTATGAACCCAAATAGCAGATTAAATCAAATCTTAACAGTTGAGTGTTATCATGAAGTTTGACACACAGGACAGTTCTTGGTTTGCTGGTGATGGTGAATGGCAATTTCACCCGCCATCCTTAAATGGGCATTGAACTTATTTTTTTAGAACTTTCTCATGGAAAGTGAGTAACTTCTGTTTTGAAGTCTTCCAGCTGTAAAATCTTTGTTGATTCATTGAAGTTTTCCTGATTTATGAAGCATCCCAAAGGCTTTGTTCCCCTCAGAATCAATACTTCATTCACACCTCAGACGGCAGAAGTCTGTTGCTCATCCAGGAAGATAGAATGGCTGCCATGAAAGGCCTTAAAACACCTCAGCCTGACCCTGTGTGAGGTATTTACATGGACTGAGAAAAGCACAGAAAAGCATCTAAGCCTCTGATTAAAATCTTGTTCTAAATGAAAACAATTAGCTTTCCACACAATTTTTGCAATGTGTTCTGCTATGGATAAACATAAAAATTAATATAAACTACTTTGTATTAGGGTGTTTATTTTCTAATAGGTTAAGAGAAGTGGAAATCTGTCCCCTTTAGTATCTGACAGTTGAACTCATCCTACCAGTGCAAAACTAAAACGAGGACACATTGATCAAGTTCTCTCCTTGCCTGAAACCTGATTTTCAAGCTGTGAAGTCTTAGCAGAGCCTTAGCAGATTCATTCCAGTGCTGTTACTATTGACAGTGAAGTGGATTAAGTTTTTCTGGCAACAGTCAAGGATATTTTGCTTTCCCCACTAATCAGCAACTCTTCCTTTCACTAGGAAGCTCTTCCAAATCTTCAGGGTGATTTGGCACTCAGCTCCATTCTGCTAAGGGAGTTAAGAGCATGAGGCCAATCCTCCACTTAAAAGCTACTGGAGGGCTTACATGGGCTCTGGAGTGATCCTAAGCCCAGGACTGAATTTCATTAAAGGCTGTTGACAACCACCAGGTTCCAATTTGTAGCAGATTGGGAAGAAAATTCTATTCATTCTGAAAATATGTACTAAAGCTTCATACAAGTAAAATCAAGCACACATGGACCCAGAACAGTTTTCTCTTATTGGATATTTTTTTAGATAGATTGATTGAAGGTATTATTATAAATATATATATCATAATATTGTAAATAACACATAGGTTTGTTAGGCTATATAAAATCATGGTTAAAGCCCCTTCAGTTTCAAATCTGCAAAAGATATTTAGACTCTTAACTCCCTTGTGAATATACTTAAGTATCTAAGTGACCTTTGAATCTAGTTATTCTGCTGGAAACAAACCCCCCACAACAGAAATTTTCATCATTGATGAATTGTTCATCTTTTCAGAAATCTTAGCTAAAGACTTAAGAATTTGAACTGCTTAGATACATACTAGAGGACAAGTCCCTACAGCTGAAGTTTTGGACTTATTGTTAGGAGAATGCTGGGTAATTATGGGTACTAAACACTCATCAGTGGATAAAGAGAATTTCAAAGATTTTAATCTGTCTGCTTTATCTCATAAATAGGATTTTCCTGTACATACAAAGAAGAAGGGCAGAACCCAGACTCACAGGTTAACCAATGTGTCGACAAAGCAACCTCTTGATTGCTCCACATATGCCAGATGTAAGATAGGCCACTACAACAACAAACACAATATTAGGTGTAATAGAAACACAGAGAGAGGGTTTAAACTAACTTTTTACCCAAAATCTCATGTGGACCAAACCAGAGGCCTATTTCCAAACAAATAACTAGAATTTCTATATGGCTGCTATTCGACTATAACAAAGACAAATAGAAAGATATTAAAATCCTCACAAAACTGAATTAGGATCAGTGTGCAATGATGACCACATTGAACAAAATATAGAGCTAATAAAAATAATCTTTCATCAAAGTGCCCAATTTTTAAAAAATGTAAATATAATCACTCTTTTTAGTACTTATTTTAGTATTATTTAATATTATTTTAGTATTCTGAACCATATGGTGTGCAGTCACATGCACTCATAAAGTGCAACTAAGACCTTACAGACTGGCTACCTGAGAACACTATTTTATTAGGAGGATCCTCCAAGTAGCAAAGATCTGGAACTGTAGCCACTGCATTTGGTCATGGAGACAGAAGCCACAAGTTAAGCAGCTACGTAGCCCATGAAAGCCAGTGGAATCCACTGACGCTAAACAAATTGCTTAAAAACTACTTCCCATCTCTGGGAGTCACCCACCAGACCAAGATACTTAGCAGAGGTGTAGTACTGTTTTGGAATCATACTTTCAATTTTTATTCCCTTAACAGATGAACAGCAACTGAGTATCTGGAGTGGCATGCTTGAGTACCTCAAATATTCAATATGTTTTTGTTAGTTCTTTCTATCACACCCCTCTTCTCCCTTTTCCCCCTTCTTCCCTTCCACTTCTCTCTCATATTACAATTAAAAGGAACAGTAAAAAAAAGTTCAGTTTTCATTTTGGCTTATTACATCTTCTTCAGCCTTTAAGTTAGCTCATCGAGGCTCTTATCATTAAGAACTCAATTTCTGCCACATTGCTTAATACACACACACATATTACTTCTCTTAACACCTTGTTTAAAATTGTATCCAGCTAAAGGGCACCTTTTAGACTGCAGATATTCTCTTCATCATGCCCTTTTCCATATTGCACTGATACCTGTTCTCATAAGTGACTTTTTAAAGGGATTTTGATTAAAAATTCCTGATTCACCACTGCACACATCTAATAATAATTGAGGAATGATATGATTTATGGGAAAACTTAGCATATAATAAAGGTAAAATGTCAAAGACAGCAATATACAGATTTGTCTAGAGTTATTCCATAGTTAGACAGGACGCTCTAGGGGAAAACAGTGTTTATTTGCATTCTAATAGAAAGAGAATCCTTTTTCGAAAGCTTCCACTATTTCATTGTAAAGTAAGACATGTCTGAATAGACCCTTTTCAGCATTTCCCAGGCATTTCAGTTTCCCATTAAATTACCATATCCATTTAATTTTCTCAACTGAATCTCCAGTAGGATAGCAACGTATAGCACAGGGTCCTACACTGATGTTCAGGAAAGAAATAGCAGCAGTGTGACAACAAGGTTCCATTGCACCACTTAGAGAGGTCTTAGCAGGCAAGATAGACTCTTATTCTTCTAAACAGTCAGACCTCAGTGAGCTGTGAAGGGGCTGACTACAGCACATTGCTCCTCTTCAGAAAAGCTGGTGAAGAAGCATCCTTCTGACTAGCATATCTGAACTAAAAGAAATTGATTCTGCTAAATATAAAATTTTTTAAAAGGCAGACTAAAGAATATTCAAATGCAAAAGTATGCAAACTGTGTAGGCAACTATCTATAAAGCAACAGTACCAAAGAGTTTAAAATTGTATTCATTCCTGTGAGGAGAAGAAAAACAAAACAAAACAAAACAAAACAGCAGAAAAACAAACAAACAAAAAACAAACAACCAAAACAAAAAACCAGAATACTGAAATCTAGTATTGGTCCTAGCAACATCATATCAGTAACTGATGATGCTTACTCCAGATATTTTGATATTTTTAAGCTCCATATATATTTTAACTGTTTCTTTTCTGTGAAAAAAAAAAAAAAAAAAAAAACCAAAACAAAAAACAACTGAGAGAGATCCTTCCTCCCTACCTCAGGAATCACGTTAATGATAACTGGATAACCAAGCTATGCTTGTTACTAAGACCAAATGGAGGAATTCCATTCTGTTCCTCTGATTCTTCAGGTGTAATTGTAATGTGGTATTACTAATTACTAAGCTACTTCTATGTCATATGCTGCTTTTCCTCATGCCACAGGTAAAGCAATCCTATAATAAGAAGCTACATCTCAGTAGGATGAGTCCTAGGGATTATTTAACACTTAATATTTTTTCCCAGTACAAACCTTGCAGCATAGCAGAGTGCAATTCCAAGGAAGATTCAGATGATGATTCAGAGATTTGACCTCTTTCCCTTGCCTACTGAGCAGCAAGCTGAGGTCTTCACTCACAGGATGTTACTAACCTAAAGGGACAACCCAGTGATGTGTGCAGGAACAAAATATTCTGAGGACATTTCACAATTTAATAACTCCCTGTAGTATAACTATTGGAAGTCAATTGTGAACTCCAGCATGATATTACATAGTTAAGTTCAGGTGCTGGCTGAAACTAACACAATTTTCTCATTAAAATTTTAAATTTAAAATGCCCCTTTCAGAGGTTTCCCAAGGCTGTATTATAAAAAAAGTGACTATCTTACTGCTGAAAAAACTATCCCCTAATTCTTATTAATTACAATACATTCCAGGTACACTTATTCTTGAATCAGGATTGTACTCTGTTACAGGCTGTGAAAAAGAAACCAGCAAGAGAGTCACTGTCCTTGCATCAATCTAAATGTAAGAATTAAAAATGAATACAGACAGGCAGAGATATATCACGGGAAACAGTGAGATAGCATTGGTCAGGCCATCAGGGAGTGACCACAGTATCACATCCTAAATTGCTATATTTATTAAAGTTTCTTTAGGTATTTTTGGCAAGAATATTTTTAGGCTTAGTGGCCAATCTGAAAAAGGCCAAGAATGAAAACTGATAAATACACAGGCTTACAGAATTTAGGAGCTAATGACTGAGTATAATGCTTGCTGTTCAGCAGAAGTCAGTAGGGCAATTCAGTATTCAAACTGTATGATTGGCCTCCACAATCTCATTATATTGCCTCCTTTTTAATTAGAGATTTCTAATCAGAAGACATGATGAACTCACTAGGACTTCTGATTTTTTTAATGGAAAGTGTAAGTAGTTAGAATAGCAGTTTTAGTGAATTGTGAATACAATTAGATACAATCTTTTTTTTTTTTTTCATCAGGAAGGTATTTTGGTGAGGTGTATAGACATCAGATTTTTCCAGCATGAACAAACTAAAGAAAGCATAAGCTCACTAGAAAATAGTTCTATTGACTTCATGTAGCTCACAACATTCTACTTTCTCTTTCCACATTCATGGAAAATAATTGCATTTTCATATACATGTAAAATTCTTTTCACCACACTTGAGTTCTATTTATTCTGCCTATACACCATACCTTTCTGAAAAATGGTACACTCATAGAGCACTTTATCAAGTGAGAATATAGACCTTTCCATAGCTGAACAGACCTGCCCATACAGCATTATACAATTCAGCCAATGTTATCTCATCCTCACTGACTCAACTCTTTCATCCATTTTATCCTCTAGTTAAAATTATCGTCACAGAAGAAAAACAGAATTTACGCATAGCAGTTTTTCAAAGAAGAGACTGCAAGTTTGGGGAGTACTGTTTGTCATGATCTTCCAGGAACTTTAACTGATGTAAGCACTAATGGAATCAGGAGTCTAAATAACAGCTTTTGAATTGGCCTAGGAAGTCTTAATGGACTATCTCTCTTCTACAATAAATAACACAGAGACAAAAAAGGTTCACAAACATCAGAGAAAGTATGCATACAGCAAGGAGAAGAAACATTCACTCACATCAATAAATAGAAAGATTGATTTTTATGTGTGACATATACATAATATATACTCAGAAAAAAATAAAAAAGATATTTTAATATATAAAGAGCATGTTGAAATACATGAGGGTATACAAACACAAACACTTTCAATTCTGAAATCTTTTCTTACTTAGAATCATAGAATGGTTTAGATTGGAAGAGACCTAAAAGATCATCCAGTTCCAACCCATCTGGCATGGTGTACTGGGTCTGCATGGAGCTCATTACCCCATAGCAGCCCGACAGTGCTGTGCTTTGCATTGGTAGCTAGAGGGGTATTGATAACACACCAGTGTTTTGCCTACTGCTAAGCATCAGCACTGTAACATTCCTTCCTCAGTCGAGTGCAAGATCCTGGGAGGGGGCCCAAGTAGGCCAAAGTTGACCCAAACTGACCAGGGGGATATTCCATTCCACATGAAGTCAGCTCAGATATAAAAGCTGAGGCAAGGAGCAGGAAGGCAGGCATTCATTGTCTCCAATGACTGCCTGCTGAAGAAGTTACATGTGCTAAAGCCCTGCTTCTCAGGAGTGGCCAGACATTGCTGCTCATGGGAAGTAGAGAATAAACCACGTTATCTTTCGCTTCACTTTTGCATGCTTAAGCTTTTGCTTTGCTTCTGCTTTAATGAAGTGCCTTATCCCAACACACAAGTTGTTTTCCATCTTACTCTGTCCCCTGTCCGTCTGGGAAGGGGAATGATAGAGTGGCTGGGCGGGCACCTGATGTCCAGCCAAGGTCAACCCACCACGCATGGGCAGGGACACCTTCCACTAGACCAGGTTGCTCAAAGCCCCATTCAAAAAGTGCTCAAAAATGCTCAAAACCTGATTCAAAAGATTAGCAAACAGGCTCCTGGTGTGACAGGAACCTGACTCATCACTAAACTCATCAAAATAAAGTCCACCTTTTCCTCAACTTCCTCACATCTGTCAATTTCCGGAACCTTCTTCCCTGCATCGAGCCACCACAACCATCAGGGTACGATCAGAACAGGATACATTATGGCAAGAGAGTGCAATGAGCACTGTACAGAGGTAACTGGTGCGAGTGAATGGGGATAAAGACACCATTGCAATTCCATCCCTGCCTAATTACATCTGAAGGCCTGTGCAGAGAACTAGACCGTGTCAGTTAATAGAAGCTGATTGGTACGTTTATTGATTTTTAAGGCTCTGATTCAGCACACAAGCAGATGCTGGGGTTTTAACTCAAGCAACATACTCAAGAATATGTACTGCAGCAGCAGGGCCTTTTTCCTTAAGCCTGCACATCAGCATTAGACTGAAGCTCTACACAAATCCGGGCTGACATCATAACTGAGCAATTTTGGTGAATGGAAATATTAGCTTAATGATAGTTCTTCATTACATGCTTTTACTATGTGGCTGAACTGTTTTTAAAGGATATATATTTCCACTGCTTTCAGTGTAGAAATCAAGATACGCTTTAGTACATCTGAGATTCTACAAGACTTGAGCAGATTAATTATAATCTCCTTTTATATTCTCTCATTTTAATAGCAATTACAGGTATAGCAAGCTACTATCCAAGTCTCCTTGTATCTGTAACATCAGATGTATTTTTTAGGGTAGACAATTTAACTTTAATATTAGGTTTTGAGAAGCCAAGTATATTTAGATATTTTCATTATGAGTGTAATATAGTAAATATCAAGGAAGGATACACATAGGAAGGATAGAGTGCTTAAAAATTTGTTCCTTTCAAATGAATGCACAGTATCATGACTCAGATCTTGTAGCTGAATACATTATCATGTATTATACTGCACACATGCCCACTCCTAATTTATGGTAAATGCAACATAATTCAGTTCAGTCTTCTTTCATTGCAGACTCTTGCATTTATTGTGTTATAAGACATGTGTACTCAGACATACTAAGTTCACTAGACCAGTTCTTTCGCCTCTAATGGTAAGAAACAAGAAGTATTATCACAAGAAGTATTATCTTTGCAGTAGCCGAGAAAGAAATATTGTCTCTGAAAGATACCTATTTCCCTCTCCCTTGTATGGGAAATAACATCCTTAGAAGGAAGCATTCTCCTTTAGGGTCTCACTAATGCAGATTAGAATAAGTCCATATTTGAAATTACTTACAGAGTTCTATAGAAGTCAATGAAGGAGGTAACATGACTCATCAACAAGAATATAGATGAGTCACTGTAGTCCTCTGCAATACTGGAGGGTAGATATAAACTTCAGTTTGAAAACGTCAGATCTTTAGTAAAATCAGTGAGTAGAATTATTCAAGAATTATTTGCATCACTCTCAATACTAACCATTTTAAAAAAAAAATATCAGGGACTAGGGGAGTAGAAAAGACAGAAGGTGAAAGGAAGGAAGAGAAAAGAGGAAGATTTGAATCACATCATATAGAGAATGAGACTCTCATCTGAAAAAAAAAAAAAAAAAGAAAGAAAAAAAGAATCAATGGAAATTGCCAGTGATTTTTTTTGGTACTCAAACAGAAAACCCAAACCTTTTCAGATTCTATTGCCAACCTTTAAGAGGCTTAAGGCTCCTAAACAGCAGTTCTTCAGATGCAGTTTCAGAGGATTTTGAAATGTCAGTAGAAATTTCCTACGACTGAAAAAACAAGACTCCAAAAATCCCTGATCAGCACTTGTAAACTCAAATATTTATTTTGTTTTAAAAACACCAAAGACACTAAGACAGAGACAGAATAACCAAGCAGCATTTTTCAAACAGATGCTTTATTTTTAAGCATACAAAGGAGGACTCAAGGAAAGAAAGCATTATCAACACTTTAAGGATTAGGTGCTAAGTGTCATTCACTAGGGATATTGGCTTGAATTTCCACCTCCCCACCCCCTCTGACTCAAGATTTATTTAAGATGATCAGACTGAGCTTGATCAGGGTAGATGACTGGAAAACTGCTTTTATGCACATCTGGTCCCAAATTTCAGTGACTCACACGAGAGTCTCACACAGTTAAATGAAATTCTTTAAATGTACTCACATATATGTTGCCTTTATGACCAATCTTTATCCCCCAGTATTCATACCTTTTAATACTAAGCAAAAAGGATACAGCTGTTTGGCTATTTTCTATAGCCAGTCACTGAAGAAGTCACTGAAGTCATGGAAACTGATTATGAGCAGTAATTTATTATTTATGACTAGTAGTTCCTTTCCCATGAATCTTCCACAAGAGAGCATAGCTCTTGGTGGAACATAATAGTGTAGCTCATACAGACCTTTGCCTCTCATTCAGATCATCAGCTCTGGGTACAATCCCCAAGTGAGAGCAATTTTCTCTATAGTCTCTTCCATCAAAGCTCCATTTCAAGTTAAGGTCTTATGTAGAGACCTTTGTGTTGAGTTCTCTGGCCTCTTCCAGAACCACATTTAACTTTTGATTAGAAGCCCTCTTATTTTGAACCTAAATGTTAAACTTCTTTAAACCTTGGGCAGATCTGATACATTAGTTCAGTACTGGGTGGAAGAGCTTGTGAACTCCTTTGATGTTTCGACAAAGGTTTTTTCAAATCTCTCTTCCTATGTTAAGAAATGTAGAGGGGAAGATGTTCTCCCTCTTCACAAGAAATCTATCATCTGTTTGGTTATCATCCTAGCTGTCCTTCTTTCCTGTCCCAAATACAGCAGAATTCCTCTTCTGTGAGAAAAGAAGTGCAGGCATGATGTCCCCAAATCCCAGCTACTGTACAACAGGTTCAATACTTCTGTGCCTCTCAGGGTGAAATCCTTTGCAATACATACTCTAGGATGACATTTGAAGGAATATTTTTGGAGAGGATCTAAGAAATCAGTAAAGCAAAATGTAGGTCTTAGTCTCTGAAATTTCATAGAAAGATTCAGGACAGTTTTTTGTCTTCTTCCCTCATGATTAAGAACAATACGCAGAATGTCAACTTATAGACAGTGTGATTACTGATATTTTAGGAAAGAGCAACTACAAAAATCACTATTAAGTACAGTTACAGGGTTGAAAAACAAACATGTAGTGTCAGTATTCTTGATCTCTGTGAAATTAAGAACTAAGAGCTGATTTGTTAATGAATAAATGAATAGCAGATGCTCAAATGGATGAATATATTATGTGGATGAGATGAAAAGATTTTTCAATATAGCATATTTATTAATCCAAGAGTATGTTTGATGACTGTATTGGTTTGATCACGGTGTAATTTCACAAGCTACCAATCACATACTCATAGATTGAATTCAAACTCCTTTTTTTAATTAAGGTAAAAATTAAGCATTTTGTCATCACAGTATTGCCAAGCAAAGACAAAATCAATCAGCAGGGTCATTAAAAATCCAAAACTTTGGCAAAGTTAAAGAACATGGAGTAATTAGGTTAATTTCTACCTCATGAGCTAACATTGCCATCTTCGTTGTCTCATGCCTGTATCTGTGCCATGTATTCACAGCAGACTCAATCTGTTACCAATAGAAACATAAGTGCTAATGTTACTAGAAATAATCTCCACACCTTAGTCACACTCCGTTGTGACCAAGAATGCACATTTTCCATGCAAGAAAATTCACAGTACTATTCCAATCCCATCTATTTTTACCCTCTTCCATAACTGCAGAAATGCCTTTTCTTTCTATTACTTTTTGACACTTCATATGCTATATTAGGGTGGAAAAGAACATACATATTCACCTGGAGTATTAATTCAAAGGAATACTCTAATTGAAATTCACTGTAAAAGAGTTTTTGCTGTGGGTATAAACTGAAATTAAGTGGGGAAATTGTTTCTACATTTTAGTTACCTTGAAGAATAAGAGCTCATGTGCCACTCCCACTTGGTAGACTCTATACACCATCATAGACCTGCCATTGGTTTTAAACTTTTATCCCTTAAAAGGGGAATCCTTTCATACAAATTAAAATATTTTTTGTAGAACAAAAGAAAGTGATGTTCTATTTTTCACTCACTATAAACATTCCTTTTTGAGTTTTTTCCTAGATTACTAAAATTTTATGAAAATAACCCTGAATTATTAGACAGACAATCAGAGTTCACGTAGTTTTGAAAAATTCGTAGAATTTTTATAATTATTAATTAGAATAAAAATGATGAATTTTGGGTATCACTATTTTTTTAATAATTAGAAGTATTTAAGAAGGCTATAATTAAATAAGATTGTAATATACCTTTAAGATCTAAGAGTATCTTAACAAACATGCTGTTTAATTCAACAGGCCTTTCTGAACCCATGTCTTCACATAATAAAATGCAAGTTAATTTTAATATCATTCCAGATTCTCAAGCTTTTAGCCAAATATTAAATTTGAGGTAATATTCTACGTGCCCTCAATTACAATTACATATAAACAGATGTTAGCAGGTTTTTTTTAATAGAAGAAAATTAGTTACAGATGGTTGGAGAGTTAAAAGTAGCTATATGACATTAAAATGTTAACATTAAAAAAAAGCATAACATCAAAAATCATGATTTTCAAAATCTGACTGAAGACACTAAAGGCCATATTTTCTGATGCTGATTTCTTTTTCTGTTCTTTCACAAGCAAAATATGCATCACCAGCCTCTTCATCTCACCATCAAGTAAACCTAGCTCCAAAATTAACCTTTCTGATGGAAAATATATATGTAAAATCATTTCCTGAAAGATTCTTTACCAATATGTTCAAAAATGAGAGGAACACACCATTCATATAGCATTCATTCTAATGTTTCAAATAAATCTTTGTACCAAAGAAGCAATATATATTTCGTCTATTCAATGAAATTATCTACCCCATCAAAATTAAATGGCTCTGCAATAGCTTAGTACTACTGCTACTAACATTAAGAAACATCCTACTAATCTGTGACTGGTTTAACAATTTATTTCAGGTTTCTTTGTTGGAGAAACTTGCCCAAAGGAAAAAAGTTGAAACTGTTACTTAAAAAAAAAAAAAAAAAAAAAAAAAGTGTATGAATAATCAATGCATTTTGGAAGGCACCTCTTCAGAACAATAAAATCCAGAGTAAAAGTAAAATCTGACATTTCCTAATCATGATAGGTTACTCAAGAGTCATTACTGACCACCTTGTACAGAAAGAAAACACCAACATATTGGTTCATCATCCTCATTCCTCATAAAAGGAGATGAACAGGAGGATCAGAGCACAGGGAAAGATGTGACAGGGGTAATGAAACTTTTCACATAGCCAGAGGGTTAGCAACAGGCAAAAGTCACTGTATAGATGAACACTAAGTCTGTTGAGGACACTAAGTTGGGAGGAGCTGTCAACTCTCTCAAGGGCAAAGAGGTCCTTCAGAGAGATCTTGACAAATTAGAGATGGGCAATCACCAACCATATTAAGTTTAACAAGGCCAAGTGCCACATTGTACACCTGGGATGGGGCAACACTGGTTGTGTGTAGAGAGTGAAGAATGAGAGCTTGGAGAGCAGTGCACCACAAAAGGATAGAATCACAGAATCACAGACTATGTCTAGTTGGAAGGAACCCACAAGGATTATTGAGTGCAGCTCCTAGCCCTGCACAGGACCATCCCCAAGAGTCACACTACGTGCCTGAGATTATTGTCCACAAGCTTACTGAATTCTGCCAGGCTTGGTGTTGTGACCACTTCCCTGGGGAGCGTGTTCCAGTGCCCAATCACCCTCTGGGTGAACATCCATTTTCTAATATCCAACCTAAATCTTCCCTGACACAACTTGGCAATTGCCCCAGGTCTTGTCACTGGCCACCACAGAGAAGAGATCAGCATCTCCCCCTCCTCTTCCTCTCACAAGAAAGTTGTAACTGGAATGAGCTCTCCCCTCAGTCTCATCTTCTCCAGGCTGAACAGGCCAAGTGACCTCAGCCACTCCTCATAAGGTTTCCCCTCAAGGCCCTTTACCGTCTTCATTACCCTGCTTTGGAGGCTCTTTAACAGCTTAATGTCTTTCTTATGTTGCAGTGCCCAAAACTGCACACAATATTCAAGATGAGGCGACACCAGTGCAGAGCAGAGTGACTCTTGGGGATGATCCCGTGCAGGGCCAGGAGTTGGACTCAGTAATCCTTGTGGGTCCCTTCCAACTGAGCGTATTCTGCTCTTTCCAAATCTTGCATCTCTGTTGGTGGCTTTAGCTCCTTTAAGTACATCAACTTTATGGCTGATGAATCATTTCTATGTAAAAGGTACTTAACTGAAAAACAAGAAAAAAATCCTACATTATGCTTCTATTAGGCTTCTACTCAAATAATTTGTTTGATTGTTTATTTGTTTGTTTTTCCAGAAAGATACATTAGTTCTCCAACACAAGTCTTCATCTTTCCCGAGTGGTGTTACTTTTTCACAAAGCTACCGCCATTATTTTCTCAGTGCTCAAGTTCTGTGGAGAGAAACTTACAGTTACAGCTCCAAATAAGTGATCAAAACAAAATATTGATTGTTAAAATTAAAAGAACAAAAATATTGTGTTTCAAAATACCATGCTCCATCAAGTAAACTTACCTGTGTTTTGAAAGCCCTGATTACAGTCAATGCACTCGGAGAAAGGCTTGTACCATGGCTACAGTGGCATGGGGTCCTCCACGGGCTGCAGGGTGGGTATATGCTCCACCATGGCCCTCTGTCAGTTACAGGGAAATCTCTGCTCCAATTCCTGGAGCACCTCCTCCGCCTCCTTTTTCTATGACCCTGGTGCCTGCAGGGTTGTTTCTCTCACGTTTTCTCACTCCCCTCTAAAAGGTGCTGCATAGTATTTTTTATCCTTTCCTTTCTTAAATATTATCACAGAGATGCCAGCTGCATCACCGATGGGCTCAGCCTTGGCCAGTAGTGAATCCATTTTGGAACCACTTAAACTGATAGGTACCCTACCTGGCATCATCTCCTGGTGTCTTCTGACAGAAACCACCCCTAAAGCCCATCTACTACTCAACCTTTTTCACATAAACAAAACACACTCAGATTATCAGTGATTAAATTTGAAAATTATTTGAATGATGATCTGTCCCCTATAACCCCAAAGGTAATAAACATGCCTTCTGACAAGGACATGTAGTGATAGCACAAATGTGTCCTTAAACTGAAAGAGGATAGGTTTAGATTAGATATTAGGCAGAAATTCTTTACTGTGAGGGTGGTCATACACTGAAACAGGTTACCCAGAGAACTTGGGGGTACTCTGTCCCTACAATTGTTCAAGGCTAGATTGGATGGGACTCTGAGCAACCTGGACTAGTGGAAAGTGTCCCTGTCCATGGCAGCAGGATTGGAACCAGGTAATTTTTAAGTTCTCTTCCAACCCAAACCATTCTGTGATTGGAACAGTGCTTGAAATTAGTAGCATATCATAGATGGACTTGTGTGTAACGTCTAGAGTGAATAACAAAAGTAGGCATAGTGCGTTGTCTTTCTACATTCAAGATTATTTATGCTTCAGTTACCAGCAAAGAGTTTTGTTAATTTCCCATTTCTATAGAGTGGGATAGCCTTAACGGTGTTTTCTCTACCAAATTATAGAGACTTTAGGTTCGTACTAACTTTTCCAAAGAGTGTTGTAGTCTTGCTCTTGTCATCCTAGAGAAACCTACTAACACTGTGTTTCAAGTATTACACATTTACATGATGGAAGTACTACCAAGTACTAACCAGTATTTGCTCAATACTAAGAAAGTCTCTATTGTCTTAACTAGTGTTTTCTTGTGTATAGGGATAGCACAATTATCTCTTCACTCTTCATTCTTCCATTTCCAGTGTTTTGCCTTTGTTTAAAACTCCTAAAAGACACGTGATATTTTTTTTCTGCAATCTTCCTGAAATTAGTCTTTCCAGATTTTAGATTCCAAGAAGTAAAAATAAATACAAAATCAGTTCATATAGAACTAGACTTTTTTGCATTTGATTATTTTATTACAGTTGTCATTCATAGAGTTATATTTTTGAAAACCTTCCATATTTGAAAGTCCTTGCAGCCCTGAAAGCCAAAAAAAAAAAAAAAAAAAAAAAAAAAGGCCAAGAACTACCCTCTCTGCCCCCAAACAATTTATAACAGAAGATACTGTCAACATCAACACAAAAGATTTAAGAACACTGCAGAAGAAAAGAGGGGATAGCAAGCTACTAACAAGGGAAATAAATGATGTAGGATGGATTTTAACAAGAACAGGGTCTTAATTAGGGAGGGATTTGGAGAGAGAGAGAAAAAAAATTCTTGTAATAAGATAATTAGTGGCAGTGGTTTACATCAGCACAAAATTAGGATAGGCAGATAACAATTAGAAAATGCTGCTTCCTTGGTGGTGTCAGTCAAAAGGCACAGAGCAGCAAATATTTCTAAACTTAATAAAGAGCCAGATGTCAGCTGGAAACAGTAATCTCTCTTTTTGTCACTATAGTTTTGAGAATCTGCAGTACTCCTTTTCTTTTTCTTTAAGTGCTTTGAAAGTGAAATGCATTATTTGAAAACCAAATACCAGATACTCCTTAAAGAGGAGACAAAAGCATGAATAGGCAGGTAAGAGGGTAAAGAGAAGTTGTCAGAATTTCAGTTTGGATATCCATCATATGGGTTGCTCAGGAAGCTTGTTCAGATAAGAACTATATGTGTGACCAGGAAAGGCTAAAATCAGAAACTGCAAAGTTGAAAACAGATTAGATTGTGCATAAAAGTCTTAATATCTTAGAAGCGCTTAGGCAACTCCTGAATTTTTGCCCTATGGAGACTTATATATCAACATATTTGTCGAAGAAATGAGAAGATAATTTACAACCAGTAAATTTACAACGCGTCTGTCCTCTGACTCCCTTCTGAAGTGGCTTTAGAGCCCTGGAAGCTACAGTAAAGCATCCTTTTGTCTAAACTGTCAGAGGCAGCAGAAATATTCACCATGGACTGTACTGTTTACATACGTTCTATCCTTGGCACTTGGTAAATACAAGTTGGTTTGTTGTTTTTTTTTTTACAACCTGTGTCTGTGTTCTCTATAATTTCTCTGACACAGCAACTACCTTCTGTCACAGTGGGTCTATTTTGGAAGAGTGCTCTGGGCGCTCCAAGGTGTGTGCTGACCAACATACAGCACTTTGGCAGACCTTTCCAAAAGCCAGTGCCACAGAGCATCTTGTGGTGCATCCTACACCAGCCCTACAAGTGTTGTCACCAGCATTGTGCTTAGCTGCAAATTTACAATTTCATGCTCTTGAGGAAAACCATGCATTTGTTCTAAGCAGATCAAGGAAATTCCAAGTGTTTAACCAACTGCTTCAATTGCTTTAGTCCTCTGTTACTTAATTGCACTTCTCTAATATGCCTCTTTCACTTCCATATCCTTTTTCCTTTTCCTCACTGTGCTGAGAACTCTCCAAAGAAAAATTAAAGTGACCTTTCTCACTACCTGTTGTTCATTCATCCCACCTGCAGCCTCATACTCTCACAGCCCACGAGTCTGGTCTCAGCAGAAAGGCCTTGAGCAGCGGCCACGTAAAAGTATGTTGCTGAACTGAGTCTGCCAGTGTCTGGATGGCACCACTTACAGTTCTTGGGCCTAAGGAATAGCTGGGATAAATACTGTCAATTATTAATGTCGCAATCCTGGCCAGACATCTTCACAGAGTGTGCATTACTGGTTGGCACTACATACTTTGGGGTTTTTCAGGTGCTGGGACATGACAGTTGTTGGGGGTGAACAAGGACAAAAGTGGCATAGAAATCATTCCCAGTAGTACAGTAATGGACTAACATGGAAAAGAAACTATCAGTGGCACAGCCTGTGTTTCTAAGTGGGTGAATGGAATGGTTCAAGGATTATAAACTCAGGGAGATTTCTTGTACATTGTGTTATTTGAGTCCAGCAGAGATTTTGTGTGCTTAGTTGTCTGATTATGTTGTATAGGGATCCTGAGATAGAAAACATACCCAAAAAAGGTCACACAAGAGTTTAATTTAAAAGAAATTCCATGTTAATGAAAACCAGGTCACACTTTGCAGGGAAGGCAGGTACTTTCACAGAAATTCATTCTATTCTGGGTAACAGCAGTTGGGCCCCCTGAAAGTAAACCACCAAATTTCTAATCACTTCTGAAATTTAGGCCACTGCCTTTAATTTACTCTTCTGGGAGCAGTCAAATATTATAGAATTAGCAAAAAGAATAACAAAAAAATTCCTTTTAATCTATAAATGGCACAAGGGTTTTATCTTAATACCATTTCCATTTGCAGTTGCTATTCACAAGGGGATCTGTTGTAGTGTTTAGCCTATTTAATACCAATGGCACTGATGATTCCAGCAGCTGAGTCAACTGACATAGTGAACTGCCACTGCAGCACTTTACTAGAATGAAGAAAGCATCTGGGATTCAAATATCTGACGGCCTTTACTTATGACAACAGTAAGACTGTACTGTTATTAATGTTTCAAATACTCGGTCTACTGAGCTTTTGAAAGTTAACAGCACACAGAAAAATGTTTATTCTGGCATGGCAATCTTTGATATGCATAAATCCTCACACTCTCTTTCGCTCATCTCTTATCTTTCTCTTGGACTATATCAAGCTTACAACAAAGAAAAAAAAATAAAAGGCTAAAATTTATTTAAAGCTATTTTTCTGTAGCAGGTTGGAAGAAGCAGCACTCATCTGCAAAGCCTACCTAGGCACGTGAAATAATTTAAAACAAATGTGGTGTTGCATTTCTGCTAAAACTTTCTTCCACTGTAATGACTGTTTTCAACAATAATAACCAAAAGTCAGATTCTTTCTGAAATTATGGTCAATGCAGAATTAGAATGGAGAAAACTTGTCTTGCTGTGGAAATAGAGGTGCCTGGAAACTTCAAAGAATAATAACTTTTGTAAAAATATTGTGCTTACCAAGCCCAAAATTTCTTTTTTTAAATGTCTTGGTGACAATTTTCATCGCACTGAAAGCAAGGTTTCAAGGCAACATTGTCTGTATTTACCACCTGTGTTCTACAAAGCTAAGTAACATGGAAGTGGTGGCTTTCGGAGCTTGTCTGTCATAAAAAAACTAATAATATAGAAAGAGCCTCAAAACTTTAGCTTAGTGAAGACATGCTCTGTCCAATATGTCCCAAGCCAGAGGGCTCTAATACCTCTTATATGACTTTGTCAAAAAAAAAAAAATTTTAAACTCTGCAGAGTGCACCAGAAGCTCCCCAGACCACAGAACTTCCCTGGGAAAATGGCATGACATTGGCCTTCATACTGAATAATTCCAACAGTTTCCCGGAAGAGAACTTCAAAGATTTGAAGAATTTTGACAATTTCTTTTTTTTTTCTTTTTTCCTAATTCAGAGTGAATACAAAACAGAACAGAAGAAAATCACATTGAAAACTAAATTTTATTCACTGGCCAAGCCTGTAGAGAAAGAGACACACAGTGTAGTGTAGCAGGCAGGGG
>NW_020955919.1:34103-37542 GCF_003031625.1 Empidonax traillii
AAAAAAAAAAAAAAAAAAAAAAAAAAAAAAAAAAAAAAAAAACCAAAACACTCTCTGCCCCCAAACAATTTATAACAGAAGATACTGTCAACATCAACACAAAAGATTTAAGAACACTGCAGAAGGAAAGAGGGGATAGCAAGCTACTAACAAGGGAAATAAATGATGTAGGATGGATTTTAACAAGAACAGGGTCTTAATTAGGGAGGGATTTGGAGAGAGAGAGAAAAAAAAATTCTTGTAATAAGATAATTAGTGGCAGTGGTTTACATCAGCACAAAATTAGGATAGGCAGATAGCAATTAGAAAATGCTTCTTCCTTGGTGGTGTCAGCCAAAAGGCACAGAGCAGCAAATATTTCTAAACTTAATAAAGAGCCAGATGTCAGCTGGAAACAGTCATCTCTCTTTTTGTCACTATAGTTTTGAGAATCTGCAGTACTCCTTTTCTTTTTCTTTAAGTGCTTTGAAAGTGAAATGCATTATTTGAAAACCAAATACCAGATACTCCTTAAAGAGGAGACAAAAGTATGAATAGGCAGGTAAGAGGGTAAAGAGAAGTTGTCAGAATTTCAGTTTGGATATCCATCATATGTGTTGCTCAGGAAGCTTGTTCAGATAAGAACTATATGTGTGACCAGGAAAGGCTAAAATCAGAAACTGCAAAGTTGAAAACAGATTAGATTGTGCATAAAAGTCTTAATATCTTAGAAGCGCTTAGGCAACTCCTGAATTTTTGCCCTATGGAGACTTATATATCAACATATTTGTCGAAGAAATGAGAAGATAATTTACAACCAGTAAATTTACAACCCGTCTGTCCTCTGGCTCCCTTCTGAAGTGGCTTTAGAGCCCTGGAAGCTACAGTAAAGCATCCTTTTGTCTAAACTGTCAGAGGCAGCAGAAATATTCACCATGGACTGTACTGTTTACATACGTTCTATCCTTGGTACTTGGTAAATACAAGTTGGTTTGTTTTTTTTTTTTTACAACCTGTGTCTGTGTTCTCTATAATTTCTCTGACACAGCAACTACCTTCTGTCACAGTGGGTCTATTTTGGAAGAGTGCTCTGGGCGCTCCAAGGTGTGTGCTGACCGACATACAGCACTTTGGCAGACCTTTCCAAAAGCCAGTGCCACAGAGCATCTTGTGGTGCATCCTACACCAGCCCTACAAGTGTTGTCACCAGCATTGTGCTTAGCTGCAAATTTACAATTTCATGCTCTTGAGGAAAACCATGCATTAGTTCTAAGCAGATCAAGGAAATTCCAAGTGTTTAACCAACTGCTTCAATTGCTTTAGTCCTCTGTTACTTAATTGCACTTCTCTAATATGCCTCTTTCACTTCCATATCCTTTTTCCTTTTCCTCACTGTGCTGAGAACTCTCCAAAGAAAAATTAAAGTGACCTTTCTCACTACCTGTTGTTCATTCATCCCACCTGCAGCCTCATACTCTCACAGCCCACGAGGGTTGTCTCAGCAGAAAGGCCTTGAGCAGCGGCCACATAAAAGTATGTTGCTGAACTGAGTCTGCCAGTGTGGACCTTTGTCTGGATGGCACCACTTACAGTTCTTGGGCCTAAGGAATAGCTGGGATAAATACTGTCAATTATTAATGTCGCAATCCTGGCCAGACATCTTCACAGAGTGTGCATTACTGGCTGGCACTACATACTTTGGGGTTTTTCAGGTGCTGGGACATGACAGTTGTTGGGGGTGAACAAGGACAAAAGTGGCATAGAAATCATTCCCAGTAGTACAGTAATGGACTAACATGGAAAAGAAACTATCAGTGGCACAGCTTGTGTTTCTAAGTGGGTGAATGGAATGGTTCAAGAATTATAAACTCAGGGAGATTTCTTGTACATTGTGTTATTTGAGTCCAGCAGAGATTTTGTGTGCTTAGTTGTCTGATTATGTTGTATAGGCATCCTGAGATAGAAAACATACCCAAAAAGGGTCACACAAGAGTTTAATTTAAAAGAAATTCCATGTTAGTGAAAACCAGGTCACACTTTGCAGGGAAGGCAGGTACTTTCACAGAAATTCATTCTATTCTGGGTAACAGCAGTTGGGCCCCCTGAAAGTAAACCACCAAATTTCTAATCACTTCTGAAATTTAGGCCACTGCCTTTAATTTACTCTTCTGGGAGCAGTCAAAGATTATAGAATTAGCAAAAAGAATAACAAAAAAATTCCTTTTAATCTATAAATGGCACAAGGGTTTTATCTTAATACCATTTCCATTTGCAGTTGCTATTCACAAGGGGATCTGTTGTAGTGTTTAGCCTATTTAATACCAATGGCACTGATGATTCCAGCAGCTGAGTCAACTGACATAGTGAACTGCCACTGCAGCACTTTGCTAGAATGAAGAAAGCATCTGGGATTCAAATATCTGACGGCCTTTACTTATGACAACAGTAAGACTGTACTGTTATTAATGTTTCAAATACTCGGTCTACTGAGCTTTTGAAAGTTAACAGCACACAGAAAAATGTTTATTCTGGCATGGCAATCTTTGATATGCATAAATCCTCACACTCTCTTTCGCTCATCTCTTATCTTTCTCTTGGACTATATCAAGCTTACAACAAAGAAAAAACAATAAAAGGCTAAAATTTATTTAAAGCTATTTTTCTGTAGCAGGTTGGAAGAAGCAGCACTCATCTGCAAAGCCTACCTAGGCACGTGAAATAATTTAAAACAAATGTGCTGTTGCATTTCTGCTAAAATTTTCTTCCACTGTAATGACTGTTTTCAACAGTAATAACCAAAAGTCAGATTCTTTCTGAAATTATGGTCAATGCAGAATTAGAATGGAGAAAACTTGTCTTGCTGTGGAAATAGAGGTGCCTGGAAACTTCAAAGAATAATAACTTTTGTAAAAATATTGTGCTTACCAAGCCCAAAATTTCTTTTTTTAAATGTCTTGGTGACAATTTTCATCGCACTGAAAGCAAGGTTTCAAGGCAACATTGTCTGTATTTACCACCTGTGTTCTACAAAGCTAAGTAACATGGAAGTGGTGGCTTTCGGAGCTTGTCTGTCATAAAAAAACTAATAATATAGAAAGAGCCTCAAAACTTTAGCTTAGTGAAGACATGCTCTGTCCAATATGTCCCAAGCCAGAGGGTTCTAATACCTCTTATATGACTTTGTCAAAAAAAAAAAATTTTTAAACTCTGCAGAGTGCACCAGAAGCTCCCCAGACCACAGAACTTCCCTGGGAAAATGGCATGACATTGACCTTCATACTGAATAATTCCAACAGTTTCCCGGAAGAGAACTTCAAAGATTTGAAGAATTTTGACAATTTCTTTTTTTTTTCTTTTTTCCTAATTCAGAGTGAATACAAAACAGAACAGAAGAAAATCACATTGAAAACTAAATTTTATTCACTGGCCAAGCCTGTAGAGAAAGAGACACACAGTGTAG
>NW_020955919.1:38430-50924 GCF_003031625.1 Empidonax traillii
GAATAATTCCAACAGTTTCCCGGAAGAGAACTTCAAAGATTTGAAGAATTTTGACAATTTCTTTTTTTTTTCTTTTTTCCTAATTCAGAGTGAATACAAAACAGAACAGAAGAAAATCACATTGAAAACTAAATTTTATTCACTGGCCAAGCCTGTAGAGAAAGAGACACACAGTGTAGTGTAGCAGGCAGGGGACATGGGGATAAGCTACCTGGCAGAGCTGTGTGGATGCCTTTGTGACCTTGGACCATGTCTAATGGAACTAAGACTCTATATTTAGGCAACTGGAACACATCTATACGATGAAATAATTCCAAATTACAAAATAGAAACGTTAATGTTGTTGCCTTAAGAGAGACCCCGGAGAAAAAGACTCCAGGCCAATTTAGTATGTAAGATAAGATAAAGAGAGTAGGTCCTTTAATTAAGTCTGAAGCTAGAGGAATACATACCATGTGGACGCCCAGAGAGGGGTTCTATGATATTATAATAATCCAATCCCAGATCAGTCCATCTCTGGTTCTGCACCCCGACACACCCTTTCAGGAATTAGGTCTGGGGTCTTAAGGACCCCTTCTTCCTCATCTTCATCTTCTTCACAGCACATATAGTCCTTATAGCTCCTCCAAAGTTTTAGAAGGTTGCTATGTCTGTGTGATATCTTCTGGTCCAGGCTTTTCTACAATTCTGCCTTGAAAAGAATACTAAATACACTAACGTAATTTAGAGGGATTGATATGGAATGGGATAATAGTATTGGGTATGTGTAAACATTATGCTACAGGGTAAGGGATATAATACAGCTACATTAAAATCTACATTTACCACACAACTGCTTCTAAAATCTACTCTGAGGCATCAGTGTCTACACACAAATTTAATGTCTAAACTTCCACTACAATTGATACAGCCAGTGAAACACCTCAGCTCATCGTGAAGTTCCTAATGAGCATATGATGACCTAATTATGTCTCTAGGCTCCACTGGGTGGCTTTCCTGAGTATTTGTTAGCCATAACAGAACTTTGGACCATACTGACATGTATACCTGTAATTATAAGTGTCTTAATCTCTAATTTTAATCCCACATCAGTGATTAACGCCTTCTCACTTCAGAGAAACAACTCCATTTCTCCTCTAAGTCTTCCAGTTGGAAGCATCTCTTCACACAGGTGCAGGTCTCTCCTACTACCTTCAGAGTTAGGGACCCACATCATCTATACTGAAGATTGACAAGAATGTGATTTATTTCTTTGTCCAGTTAAGAACAGGTTGATTGGATATCCTCAGTTTATGAGGATGGAGAAAGTTACAGGAAATAAAAAATTATCAGGATTGATTAGTAAACAGTCTGCATACTGCAGATATAAGTAGGTTAAGGTTCAGGGGACATCTCAGAATTGGTGGAAAAGAGCAGAAAGAGACAGGAAAAGACAGAAGCAGAAATCACATATTTGAAAACACTTTACGTGCTTTTGCATCAAATTTTAATGCACCTGCAAAGCTACTCTGAGCTCCAGGAAATACTGAAATAAATCGTCTTACAAGAAGCATAAATAATAACAAATCCACATTTTAATGGGATGTATGAGTGACTCTGCTAATGAAAACTAGTGCCAAATTTGAAAAATAAAATTTATTTTCTGGTATGCACCATATTACATAAAAAATCCATCTTCAGAAGTCTGAACACAAATCCCCAAAAGAGCAAAATAAACAAGCATAGCTCTCATGTAACATGTCTATAATTAACTCTTCATACAGTTTTTGGACAGAATAAGATCACACTTGGGCATGTGCTTTATAATTTGATTTTTAAAAAAGCTTTCCCCAAGAATAATCTACATCTGGTTTATCTTTTCTTCCTCTGCAGTTCCTTTAACTCCAAGTGACAACATGTGACAGCCTGACTCTGGCTGGAGGCCAGGTACCCACCAAAGCCACTCTATCACTCCCCTCCTCAACCGCACAGGGCAGGGAAAATATTATGAAAGCTTCATAAGTCAAAATAAGAGCAGGAAGAGATCACTCACCAATTGTATGGCCAGTCTCTTCGCAAACGAAGAACCGGGGAAGGTCTTTACACCTTCCAGCCTGCGCATTGGATTTTTTAGGTGAGACACAGTGTGCGCGGAACTGAGCCCACCCTTTAATCCTAAGGTGCATCTGCCGGGGCCAAGCGAGCTTGGACGGTGGCAGCGAGGTCCTCAGGACGTAGGTGGATTGCCTTATGGGCTAACGAGCTCCATCTGCCCGGAGAGGGGCCCTGACCAGGACTCAAACCCGGGTCTCAGCGTTCACAGCGCTGTGCTTTAACCACTTCACCACCAGGGGCTCCCTCGCTCACTAATTAGCATCATGGGCAAAACAGTCTTGACTTAGAGAAATTAGTTGAATTTATTACCAATTAAAATCAGAGCAAGATGATGAAAAGCAAATAAAATCCTAAAAACACCTTCCCCACACCCCTCCCTCCTTCCCAACTTAACTTATTCCTTATTCTCTACCTCCACCCCATTAGTGCAGGGAGGTGGGGAATGGGTGTTATGGTCAGTTCATCACATGTTGTTGCTGCTGCTGCTGCTTCTCCTCAGGGAGAGGAGTCCTTCCTCTGCTCCAGTGTGATGTCCCTCCCACAGGAGACAATCCTCCATAAACTTCTTCAGTGTAAGTTCTTCCCATGGGCTGCAGCTTTTCATGAACTGCTCCACTGTAGGTCCATTTCCATAGGGTACAGTCCTTCAGGAACAGGTTGCTTCAGCATGTGCTCCCCCCAGAGTCACAAGTCCTACCAACAAACCTGCTCCAGTGCTGACTTCTCTCTCCATGGGTCTGCAGGTCTCTGACAGGAGCCTATTCCATCCTCTGCTTCCCACAGTATCACAGACATCCTTCAGACAACCACCTGTTCCAGAGTGGGGATCCTCCATAGGCTGCAGGTGGATATCTGCTCCCCCACAGACCTCCTCAGGCTACAGGAGGACAGCCTGACTCATGGTTTTCACCACAGGCTGCTCTGACACCTGGAGTACCTCCTTCCTCTCCTTCTTCATAGGCCTTTGTGTCTGCAGAGTTGCTTCTCTCCTAAATTCTCATTCCTCCCTTCTCTGGTCACAAGAAGCCTGCACAATAATTTGTTTGGGGGTTTCTTTCCCTGCTGGTTTTGTAGCCTGAATACAATCTTGTACTATACAGTTTCTCCAAGGATTACTGTAGCAGAGAAAAGTAGTATTGAGCGGAATAAAAGGGGCTTTTTAAGAAGACACAGGAGACTCTTGGTGTTAGATACCTGCAATTCTAGATACTTACCTACCGTTGCTTTGGTAGAGATCAGATTACTTCTGAAACATAGAAGGTTCTATTAGAAAAGAAAGCTGAGAATTTGTGTTTTCTTTTGAAATTTGTACTCTTGTTTTGGTCATTGACAGTGCAACGAAAGTGACCTCTGCCTTCTCTGGACAACTAACTGAGTTCATAAAGGTATTGCCTGCACACTCTAAGAAACAAACTAGTTGAACATTTTAGTTCTTAAATATCTTCGGACTTAGAGCATTTGAAACGAGAGATCTCCATATTGTTCTTATCTAAATAACTTTATTAGATCTTCTCAATTCTCTCTCTGTTACCACCATTTCCTCCATGTCTGTTGATCCCCTTAAAAAAAAACCAAAACAAACCAAACCATAAAAAAAAGCCAGACATTAAACCAAAACCCAAAATAAAGAAAAACAAACAGAAACACACACAAAACCTAAAACCAACCAAACAAAAAAAAAAAAACAAAACAAAATGAAAATAAATGAAAAAAACACCAACCTACAATAAAGAGGCACCAGCCTATATTTCAGGACAATGCTTTCTTAGACCATGTAAAGTAACATGCTCTTCTGTCCTGCACCTGCCACTATGTTTGATATCTGGGCTAAAACTGCATTACACTTGGTCTGTGCAGACTAGTGACACCATGAGAGTGAAAGCCAAATTTTCCTTTGCTGAGAGCAGTAGGGACCATTCACGAGCCTGATTTTATCAGCTGTCAGCAAGCACAAATAAACTGCATGAAAACATCTAAATTTTAGATCAGTATTTTTACACTAATCAATTTTAACAGAGCTCAGACAACTGAAAGGAATTGATTGCAGTTTTCAGAAGTGTGCTGAAAAAACAGTAGAGGCAAAGAGCATGATGAGAAGGTGGAATAGTTTGAGACTTGTTGGTGGGGCAGGAGGGACCCTAGCATGTTTCTTTAACCATTTCACACTTCACTAGCAGCCTGATTGGGAACTGAGTCAGAGTGACATTTTCAATATTAGTGCAGCTTGCTCTCTCTTGTTGTTTGTCCCCAGACTGTAGCTAAACACCCACTCAGCTGTTCATTCACTCCCTGTCCACAGTAGGATCAGGAGAGAATAGGAAGAAGAAGAGCAAAAAAACTTATTAATTGAGATAAAAATAGTTTAATAAGTGAAGAAAAGAGAGAAAAAACAAGTGATGTAAGTTCAACCCTCCACAATCGACAAGCTAGTCTCTGAGCAACAACTAGAAGACAAATCCAGCAATTATTCTTCCTATCCATTTTACTAAGAAGCTCAACATCTCGTTATAAGGACTATCCTTTCCAGCAGTTAGAGTCAGTTGTTCCAGCTGTGTCCCCTCCCAGTTTCTTGCCCACCCCCAGCTACTCACCAGGGTGGGAGGGAGCAGAGAGAATAAAAGAGAAAGCCTCCAAACCTCAGCAAGAACAAAACAGCAATAGCCAGAGACCAGGTGGTTTTAATTCCAAATCCAAACCAGTACCACATAAAGAAAATTGACTCCATCCCAGACAGACCCAGGGCATTGTCTGTGGGGGTTAGGGACAAAGGACAGAAATGCCTGTTCCACCTCTGCTGTCTAGAGAGGGTATTCCCACACTGAAACAGGAGTGATTTGCTTTTCACTCTCATTTATTTCACTGTTTGCCAGCTGCACTGTATTTTAGACTACCTTAGACCAGGATGTCATTAGCAATCTAACTGGCACCAGCTTCCCAAGGTTTCAGTGCAGCAGAGGACATCTAGTCTCTACTTACTCCACTGTTTGATTAATAAAGTACACGTTATTTCTGCTCCCACATTCAGTCATCATTCATTCAGTTCACCTTACAGTATCGGTTGGCAGGGCTCTAGAAATACAAAATAAATTAATTTACAGCTCTTAAAATCATCAACCCATTCACAAATAAATGTGAAGTGGCTAAAAGTCACTCAAAACAGTCCTGCTGAAGTGCAAGAAACAGGAAGAAAAATATTTTTCTCATTTTTTTTTATAAGTAGTTTTGCTATACTTACAGGACTTATAGTCTTTCCTTGAAATTTGAAATGACTAAACGTAAACTTCAACAAGCAAATTATAATTCCAGGTTTTAATCTGAACCTGTGTGCAGAGAAGGGTAAATTGTAGTTTTCATCTTCAGATAATTCCAAAACTTTTTGAAAACTGAGGTATTGCTTTGGTTCTCTACTGAAAGTAATAAATGTAAGGTTAGATGTTGCGACAGACAATACTACCAGGAAACCTTAAAAATACAATTCTGAATATGTTTAACTGCCTGGACTCTCTCACTGTATCACACCTTCAGGATTCTATGAACTACATTGGACTTGAAATGAATTTGCAGTCTGTGAATCTCTGCAAATTTACAGCAGCTGGGGAGCTGGACCATTACCTCGAGGACACTTTCTGTTGCTGAATAGCAGAGCAACTGCTTCTATAGGAGAAAGTGTTCAACAGCAGAAACTAATGTGAAATCACCTCATATTATTTATTTTATTGCTTTATCACCTGAAATAAGGAATAAGCTACCACACTATATGATCCTTTGTGGAAAAGCTTTGTGATGGATGCTCCCAAGCATGCCACTAAATCTTAGGAAAGCAATTTCAACGAGCTGAATTTTGACTATTTTAAAACTGCTGACTAACACTTTTAAGCTGAAATGCTTATTAGCATATCTGAGTCTGTTCAAAAGGCACATCTTGTGAGCTGATTGAAAGAGAGGCTTTAACAGAATAGCATATAGTTTTAGAGATGCTTGAGGGTTCCTCAAAATGACCTAATTTCTTTTAATTGACTATCAGATTGTGTTTTCAATCCCACTTCAGCATTTGCAAAAATCTACTATTAATCCTTACCTACTATTGCAAACAGAAGTATAATTGACATTTCTCAGATATACAAGTAATCCCTGTTTTTCATATTCTATTAAATGCTTCAAAATCTTGCAAAAGCTGCTGTTGTGGCTGCTTTTGGAAAATAGACAATGTTTTTGTTAAATCGTCTAAACAGAAACATACATTTTGAAAATTAAAGCTGCCATAACATGACTTCCTAATCTCTGTAACATTGCAGGTGAATTCAAGGACAAGACTTGAAAATGATACAACATCTTCCTTCTGTAGAATGGTGGTTTTCAACTTAGGTTCATAAACACTTGCAGGATTTTTATCCATACATATGTCTTAGGTCTTAATGGACCTAGCTTCACTTCAAAAACCTAATGAGTCATAAATCTCACAGAGCAAATACTGTTCACATTGAGTGGCACCGTTTAATTTCCCATAGTCCACATAAAATTGCACTAGAACAAATGTACAAATATGAGTGGAGATGCCCATGAAAAGCCAGCAGCAGACACTATGCCCTCTTTTAACTTGTAATTTCATTGATCTTCTATAACTTTTTTCCTCATAAATGAAGCTCTGTAAAGCATTTTGATAACAAACTTTACTGCCAGCATCAATGTGACATTTGATGAAACCAGTCCTTCTGGACTTATCTTTAAAGTTACTGGATTTTTCAGAGTTAAGAACATAATCACTTTGTTTCTGATGTGATGCCATTTGTAGATGCAACTAACAATTTTTACTCTCTGGATTGCTTTAACTCAAGGCTTTCCCACATCTGGTGCATGCTTACACTTTTTATAAGCTGAATCCACTCATGACAGTGAATCTAAGAGCTAATCTTATATCCTGTTTCTTAAATCCCATTAATTCACTGTGAGTCTAGGAATATTACTAAAGACAATGTTTGCTAGAGATATATCTCTATAGCAAGATGCCCACAGCATGTACTGTAGCTGCTAGGCTTTACACCCATTATAAAACAAAATAGGCTTTTTAGAGAGAATGTCTCAGATAGGGTCCTGTTTTGACTAGTACTATGAAAAAGCTGCTTTTTTCTTTCTATCCAAAGACTATTAAAATGCCTAAAGTAGGCAAGGCAACCTAGACATCCTAGTTATAATGATCTGTACCCCTTCACAATAACAACAGCAAAAGACATCCAGCTCAGGAACCTTGACTGCTGGGTGTCTACAGAAAATGGACATCATCACAAATCTCAACACAGGCCAGATGAATTCAGAAAAGCATTCTGTCAAAATATTTCTTATCAACTTTCCTGTTTCTCATGAATGATAGCAACCTATTTATATCTGCCCTTCCCTCTATGGGTTCATTGTGGGCAGCATGCTGCTCAGGGAGAGTCTTCTAATTTCTCGTATCCTATGTCCAACAGAGAATTTAGGCTAGCTGTTTCTCAACTTACCAGGCACATGTAACTAGTGTGTTGTAGCTTACTCATGGAAGAAATCTGCAAGGGGAAAGCTTCATAAGAGAAAGAATAAAGCAGGGAAGGAAACATCCCAAAGCAGTGGTTTATTACTGCAAGAGAAGTCACAGCGCCATGAACTGACATCACCAAAATACTCTAGAGGCATTCTCATGGTGAGGGAATAAAAAACTATGCATTGCAATAGAAAAACTCAACTACCTTCTAACTATCCTTCTTGATTTACTTATTAAGAGAAAACTGACAACTGCAAAACAAGCATATTGACAAACAAGGGTCAGGAACAGGAATACAAGAAAACAGGGAGGCAGTAAATTAGCAAATCCATGAGCTACACAGCTAGCAAATGAATACCCTATCCTTTCTAGCAGGTATTGGAGGACACATGTAGAAAAGTGCAGGTTCTGAGTGATATCTGAGGTACAACTAACACAAAACCAGTGTCCAAAAAAAAAAAAAACCAAAAAACAATTTTTACCTGACAGTTATTGCCTAGCAAACTTCACTTCAGAAATTAGAAAATTTATTAGGTAACCTAAAATTTTCTTGTCTTGCAGACATCAGCTGAGCTTAATGAACTCTTGCTTTATTTAAAGTCTATTATGTGGAATGAAAGTATTACATTATGGGATACGAATACATGGAGGCAATTTTGAATTTTCACAAGTTTTGCTAGTATTTTTGGACTATCTGTTGATATTCAGTCTGTCTGTCCTGGAAATAAACAGAAAACACAAGCAGAGGAATAATAATATAATAATAAATATCAGCGAAATTAACTTCAGAGTTTCTTCGCAAGATCTGTGTTGGATTGTACTGTTTTAACACACCATTTATCATCAGCATTAAAGACAGAAAAAATGTAGGACATTCATCTTCATTAGCAATCAGGAAGAGGTTAAACAGCACAAAAATTAAATTAGCAGATGATAATAAATTGGAAAGTGTAGTAAATGACCTTTCTATAACAAAGGCACAGAAATGCAGTATAGAATTTCCTTAGGTTCAACTGAATAGGTAGAAGACTAAGAAATTAGATTAAGTTGTTTTTCAAAACATGAAAAAAGAAACTAGAACACCAATATTACTTCAGGACAATAAAGTGTGAATAACACAATAGCATGTTGCACACCTAGGACAATGTGACTTTGAGCAGCATTTACAGAAACTATCTTGACTTAAGGGGAAAGAAAAAAAATATTTCTTTCTACAAAACTAATAGAATTTAGGCTAATATATTAAATTCTAAGAAGAACAGCCCAATAGACATTGGAAAACTTAGGGAATGAAAAGCATGAAAGGATTATGAGGGTATGGAGAGAATAATTTAACAGGAAAAGACTGAAAGCATGAAATATCCATAAATTCATTAAGAGAAAACACCTAAATAAGTTAAATGAGTAATGTATTCATATTAAGATCAAGTCAGGCAAAATAAGTAGGTTGGGTTGCAAGTGTTTAAAAGACTTTTTTAGAGGAATTAAATCTGTCAGGTTATGTTTTGTTGGAAACCCTTTTTGATGTTTAGAAAATACATTGTTGAAGACCATCTTATCTTTGCCAAGATGTTAATTGCTTGTTACCTCATATCTAAATCCACCCACACTGAGCAATTTCCCCATATCCTTCAATGACAAACCAAGGAAAAGCAGCCAGGCAGAAAACCCTCAGGGAAAGAAGTGAAAGTAACTCAATGTGTAGCAAAAGTACTAGATTTGTAAGCAGTATACAGTAACTCCCATTGAATTCAAAGATTCAAAGCTTACTTGCTCTAAAAAAGTAAGTTAAGTAGCCTATCTGACTCTTTAGCTTCCTCTATGTGTCTTGAAAATTATTAACCTAAAAAGCTGCATTGGTTTGGTTTTCTTTAAACATGAAGCTTCACCTGTTTTATCACTTTTTCCCACCACTGCTTCACATCTTAGTGCAAACACCCATACAGAGTGACTTGCCTAAAAGGTCACAGACTCAGCAAGACTGGTCTGTCAGCACAAAAAGTACTTCTTTTTTTTTTTTTTCCCTTTTTTTTTTAATTATCCATAAGCTAGTCTAGGGGCCAACTCCAGAAATTCTCTTTTCTTTCTTTTTTCCATAAAATCTTGCAAGTTACAAACTTACAGCTTATGTTTTTGTTACATAGTATGAGAAATGGAAACAATCTCAAAAATGGTAGGTTGAATAATAAAACTATTGCATGTCTACTGTAATAAGGAAGAGTTTCAGATAAGAAGATGTTGTTTGGGCACACTAAAATTATAAAATGCATGTCTTATTATGTGTTCCCAAAGAATTATTAATATTGTGCAATCATTGCATTTGTATTTCAATGTAAATTAAGATGTTTTATGTTTAGAAACTAGCTAAATCACATTTTGCTGAAAACTTTCAAGATAAATTTGAGACATTTTCAAAATATACATTGCTTGGCTGAGTCCTTTAGAACTTTCATTGCAGTTTAAGATACAAACGAAGTTAGCAGGACTTCATTATACTACTATAACTAAACATTCATACTCTAAGTGAAATAAATAAATATTCATAGAAAATACATGCATGGAAATGTCAGAGTCAAACTAGTTTCAGAAAAGTTAATCAATTTCAGTTCTTCCTTTTCTCCTCTATTCCTACTCACATCCACCAAAAGGATGGCTAAACTTAGCAGGTTTTATTTTATGAGCACTACAGGTGCCTGTAATAACAGGCTCACCATCAGCTGCCAAGGCTCAGCTGATCCATTAAGCCACACTGAGTCAATCACTTTCAATCATGGTTGACTGTGTTCAGACAGAGACAAGGGCTCTAAAACAACCACAGTGTTTTTCAAATGTGTACCAAGAGGCTTAAGAGTACATGGTTTGAGAAGGTATATTGTATAGTACTCTTAGGGCAATGTAAACTCCCAATAATTTTGAAAAGTTATTTAGTTCCCTGATATAAACCAAAGTGCATGAGGGGGGGTTTCAATGGAAAATCAATTGAAGTTTGTGTTCCTTTTTTAAAATTTAATTCCATGCTTCCTTTGTATTTGTTTTCTTCCTTCCCTCTATTTATGATAGACTTTCTCATTCAGAATGAAAACTTAAAAGAATTATTTTCTAAGTTTAGCATCCCACAATATTTATTGCATACAAATTACAATGAAGTCTCATGGCTGAGTACAAGACCAAGCACCCCATGTATTTCAGTAAGCTAAAGAAACACATTTAATATGCAGAACCAAGACCTTCTCATTAGGCAGCCTGAATAAAGTACTGGCAATCTAATCAAAGATCTGTCAACTTACAATAATATTAACACAGCTCAAATTTTTACAGTTCATTCTGTAAAATATCATGTATAATGATAAAGTCTAAATCATGTAACCAAACTTTCTGATATCTCCCCCTTGCTCTGGTGTTATGCTCAAGCTTTTTTAAGTTCCTCATGATGTTAAGGTAGGTAGGACCAGTCTGTCTCAAAGAGGTGAAAGGGTCCAATGAGGTGCCAGCACGGCAGTATGAAACCGATTGGAGATTTGAAGGTAGAAGAGGAGCAGGTAAGAGACTGTGTTACTCTTTGTTGTTCTTGAGTTTGCTTGGAGGTATATTTATGTTTGCTAACACAGACCACTTGCTCAAATTCCATGTCATATCTGAATTTCACGAGTTTCATTTTGTATGGCATGTAGTGATTTTTTTCTCTCTTTTTTATCCTTAGAATCAGTTTTACCCAGCTCCCAAGGTTGTATTCCTTTAGTGACATGTAATTGGCTATGATTTGTGTTTATAGCCTGGGGAGCTCTGTTATCTGCCTATGCTTGTGTTCTAAAGCTCTTGTATCATCCTGTTCTTGTACTTCTGTAGGCCTATGTTACAATCGCATTTCACTTCAGTGGTCTTCAGGTTTTGGCTTCCTGATAACACACCTTAAAGTTTTATAAGCACAATTTGGTCACACATACACCTATGTTCCAAGGACACTGAACAGTTTACTTCTCCAAAAATAATGATGCATATGTCTGCAGACACACATAGACACAATCTTCTGGTATACAGCTGCCACTGGTATATCTGTTAGGTATGGCACTGTTACCAATTTGTTATCAAAATAGCTTTACAGTCAACTCAGCTGTGCTGAATATCAAGCAAAATAAGTACATTTACTTCTGACATAAACAATTTAAACCATGGCTTAAAGGATTAAATTACACTTGAATTAATATAGTAATTATTAATATGAAGAAACAGGGAACACATATTTGTTTATTGTCAAAAGATAGATATTTCTGATGGTTGAGCACAACATTTCTTTTCTCCAAGAGCAAATTAAGTTGGAGAATGCAAAAGAACAGCCCCGCTTCTCATTTGCTGCAGGTAATAAAGGTATGCCACACCATAGCTATGCCAAACAACAGTGGATGCCCATACTGCTTTATATTGCTTTAGTGCCATATTTGAGAAACACCCCGCTAGCCTGGCTAAGACACACTGGCTTCTGTTGCCATCAACACACTAAAGGCTGGTATGTTAGAGTGTTCCTGTCTGCTTTTAACTACCAACCCCTTGTAAGATACCTTCACAATTAGGTTGACTAGAATTATTTCGTCTCCAGTTCATGTCTCCATATCCTTCCCATGATTCATCAAAGGTCAGGGAGTCAGCACTGCCTATGGCCACATGTATGTTTTGTAAAAGCCCCATATTTACACAGTCCCTTTATCAGTTCAGAGCTGCATTCAACTGTGCATACCATTCCAAAATGGAGTTAGCTTGCTACAAAACCCTAATAGTCACTACAGAGACCAAGCCCCACCTGGCTATAACCAGTAGGAGAAAAGAAGGAAATCAGGGATAAAAAGAGAGTTTACCAGCGATGGAAGAAAGGGCTGACTACTTATGAAGA
>NW_020955919.1:53198-59534 GCF_003031625.1 Empidonax traillii
TTTTAAGCAGAGATTGGATATGGCCCTTAGTGCCATGCTATAGTAATTGGAGTTGGATCAGGGGTTGGACTTGATGATCTTGGAGGTCTTTTCCAACCCAATCTATTCTATGATTCTATGATTCTATGATACAGAGTTAATTGACTTAATATGTGTTGACTTTTGTACAGCTGAAAAACCATGATATTCTTATAATGTCTTTCCCCCAAAAATAGAATTCACTTTCACATGATATCACACTTTATAATACCAGAGTAAGAATTCCTTCTCTTTTCTTGAACAAGGACCTTTTCCTATGTCATAAAAAACTTTATATTTCAGAAGAAAATTTCTGACCCTCATGCTTGCTAAGAAAACAGCAAACAAATGGATGAACTGCCTCACTTTTTGAAATCTGAAGATGACCACTTAAAATATCAGCATTGTTAGCTATTCTATTGCACAAAGTTCTATAGATTCAAGGATATTAAAGTCAACAGGCACTAATGTAATCTGACCTGCATAATGTGTCACTGAATTCCACCTATCCTTTCCTGCATCAAATGAGTAACCCCAGGCAATCTCGTGCTTGTACCTTTATGGTTGGTGCCTGTACCTTTAGAAAGATGTTGAACCTTGGTCCGAAAATTTTCCATTAGGAACAAGTCATCATATTCCAGAATACGATATTTTTACCATTATTAAAAAGAAGTCCCCTTGTGTTCCCATGAAATTGCATGCCTTTATCCTTTAATTAGTAGGTTTTTTTCTGCCAGATTTAAATTACTTCCTCTAGAAAGTCTTTTTTACCATCCAGGAAACTACTGGATGTGTGTGCACACGGCAGATCTCAGTGCAAATATTCCCAAGTCAGTGGATGGTCAGCAAATTCATATAGTCCATCTTCTCAGGAGGGCTTATAAAATTCAGACCAAGAGCCATGTAAACACACCATAAAGGCCATAAGCACTCTCCTGCCTTCCGTGCATTTCATGAGTCTTTGGTACTGTCAAGTCACCCTGCAGCTACAGACTTCCAGTGAAAAAAAAGCCGTTGCCTTAGTCATTACAACAATTTCCTCCATTTTTCATGTAGCCGCTGCAATATTGGGAGATTAAAAATAAAGAGGGTTTGTATCCCATAATTCCAGCAATATTACTCCTCTTTGTTCCTTTCATGACAAACTGCAGTAATAACATCATCACAATCTGTCCCTGCTCTGAATCTAAGGTTTCTTTCAGTAGACCCAGGGATCTCCACTCCTGGCTATCATTGCCCTAATCCTTTCACTGAGCAGTTCAGAAACCTCCTTGGATTCAGTTTCCCAGGTATAACTCTGTATCTCTGTGCAGTTTCTTGCATACCCTGGAATCAAGTTTCCACAATCGAGCCTCTTTCTAACTAAAGAATTACAGAGTAGGAGCTTTCAGAGCAGCAGTCAGATATGCCAGAATGCTCAGTTCTCTAATGTTCTAATTCATTATTCTACTTCCTGGTTTCAGATTAAAATAAATGCAAATCAAAGCAACCTCTCTCTCTCTCCAGTCTCATTCCAATACACACATACTGTTGTCAGCGTTTCCCACAGCAGCAGCCTTGTCCCCGGCAACAATAATTTGCTTTTTTTTCTTCCCCTTTTCTTTATTTTCAATGATCAGTTCTGCAAACTGATGCAGTTTTTGGTTCCATTGTTTTAAAAATATATGTGAGACTTTCTGTCCAGAAATCTGTCTTTTCCTAAATATCATTCCTCTATTGATGCTGGCTTGTTCTTTTTGCAGCTGCTGTTTTCTCTCATACCACTCTCCTCTCTGTTGCAAGTCTCATTTGATGGACTCTTGCTTCATTTCATATACATGCAGACTAATCAAAGAAAAGATCTGCTAAACTAAACTGACTCCCTAGTATGGGAATTATTTACTGTAGTTGCAGGCAGTATTCAAACCCTGCACAAATATATTAGCTTTCTCTTTTCCAAAAATCTGTCTTCTAGAGATATTTTTCTTAGTTTAAATCACTGCTAAGTTGGAAAGAGCATTTCTAGTGTCATCCTTGCTACAAATTAAGACTCAAAGGGGAAAACAAGTTGGGTTTTACTTCCAAAGACATGTTATGTTGGAATTGATCTACAAAGCTGAGGTCACTTAGTGTGTTCGGCCCGGAAAAGAGGAGATTGAGGGGAGACCTTATTGCAGTCTACAACTTCCTCATGGGGGAAAGAGGAGGGACAGGCACTGATCTTTTCTCTGTAGTGACCAGTGAGAGGACCTGAGGGAATGGCCTGAAGTTGTGTCAGGGGAGGTTTAGGTTGGGTATTAGAAAAAGGATGTTCACCCAGAGGATGGTTGGGCACTTGAACAGGCTCTCCAGGAAAGTGGTCACAGCACCAAGTCTGCCAAGGTTCAAGAAGCATTTGGATGATACTCTCAGGTGCATGGTGTGACTCGGGGGTATGGTTCTGTGCAGGGCCAGGAATATGACTCGATAATCCTTGTGAGTCAATTCCAACTCACCATATTCTGTGATTCCGTATTTGCTAAATGATATTATACCAACACCAATAGCCTTTCATTCATAGTTTAATATAGTTTAATGCAGCTTGAACAGTCAGTTACTATAAAAAAGTAGTGCTATGAATGAAGCTCAAGCCAGTGAAAGGAAAATTAGCTCAGACAACAACAGCTTTAATAAATCTCATAGTCACTATGGTCTAGGTTTGTTTTCTTCAGCTAATCTTTTTTGTACAATATCCAAATCAAATTGAACCACATGACAGGACTCCAATGAAGCCAAATCTTTGAGATGAGTTATATGTAATAAGTGAGACAAAGTGTTATTTCTATAGTAAGCACACCTAGGTCCACCAAATCTGAATCTTAAAAGGTGCATTTTACTTGAACTCAAATTAAAAAAATCTAACACTTAAAACAGAAAACTCTGATATGCAGAGTGAGGAAAAAAGAAACCAACAAACTAAATCTCCCTAGTCCTGTGAACTTCATAGATTAGTTTCATTCTCAGCCCAGTAATTTACAATGGTTTTCTACAGTGCATTCCCCATTCTACAATACATTGCTCCATCCCTGCAAATATTCAAGGTCAGGCTGGACAGGACTCTGATCAGCCTACTCTAGCTGAAGATGTCTCTGTTCATTGCAGAGGTTTAGACTAGATGAACATTAAAGGTCTCTTCCAACCCAAACTATTCTATGATTCTGGGATTCTTCTTTGATCCATGGGAAAAAACCCTACAGCTTTGGCTGTACTTCATTCTAACTCACTTTTCAGTAACCTCCTAGACTGGCTGTCACAGGAGCATCCTGCAGAGTGTGCCTTTCTCTCTGCCAGCTCCCTTTGCTCACCTACAAGTATAGTTGGCCAGATATCTCATCTTTTGCCTTAAGAAGACTCCACCTGAAAAAAGAAAAAGGCAGCCTTCCTTTTTTTTCCCTTAATCACAGTCTTTTAAAGGAATGTATTCAACAATTAGGTTCAGCACATGGTGAAGGAACAACTTCAGGCTGTCACAAATTAGGTAAACATTATCCTCTCACAAAAGACCTGGCGGATGCATCTGTTCTCAGTACTGGAGGACTGTACTTGAAGCTTTTATAGCAGAACTCAGGGCAAGTCAAGATTAATGCTCTGGCCTCAGTAACATAAGGCCATAAAAATTGCCAAACTAGGTAACTCTTGCTTACAATAGTAGTTTGCTAATAGATACTTTGGGAAAAATTATATCAGGAAGAGTAGGAATAGCGTGATCCAAGCATAGCCTCGCAGCTTCCAGCAATGAGTGTTTAGGGATTTCATGAGCTGGACATTGCATCTGTCCATCACATTTAATAGCTACCAAGGGAACTGCCTTCTGTGAGCTTGTCTAATCTGTCTTTGAATCCATTTTTACTCCTGGCCTCCACAGATTCTTGTGAAAACAAATGCAGTAATTTCATCATAAATTATGTGAAAGAAGAGTCTGTCTTCACCAAGCCCAACTGTTTGCTCCTTGCCTCTTAAATGACAAAGTTATCATCCCCTATTCACCTTCTCTAAACCATTCATAGGTTTATAATTCTCCACAACAAACCTTTTCCAAGTTGGAGTTGTCCTATGTTTTCCCCTTATTTGGAATGCTTTTGGGGGTTCTTTTTGGGAGTGTTAGGAGCAAATGCTCTCCCCAGCAGCTTTGGACCAGGACTATTCTTGTTTGACCACTGGATCCCAGCCTCGTACGCCTCATAAACCAGGGTTTCTACCCAGGTTTGAAGATTCAACTGGTAGTGAAGGTGAGCACATACCCCAGACACACACACACACACATACTCCACCAACACACTAGTGAAAGCACACACACAGCACTCTCTGGAGTCACACACATGCACAGAGATGCAGCTCCTCTGAATACCAGAACAGACCCCCTGACAGCCCAATCCGCCTGCCTAGACCCAGGCCCTCATGCTTACTGGCTGCTCCAGCCTGCGGTTTGGTGATGAATGACATAGTCACACCACACCCACCCATGGTCTGGGGAAGATGCAGACACTGGCTACCCCAGAAGCTGGCACCTGTCACAGGGGCTGTCCCACTCCAGCTGCCAGCATTGAGCCGCTCACTGACCTCACTCACACTAGTCACCCTCATTAGCTGGTTTTTATGAAACACACACCCCAGTGGAGGGAGGTAGAGACACCCCAGCCACTGAGGAGGCGGATACTGAGATATCACTTGCTCCAGTAGCTGACACCACAGAGTGTGGGACACCCACACTCCCAGTTTGACTCCAACTGCTGGTACCAAATCTGCTTACAGCAATCCCTCCAGTGACTGGCACCTAGTCCTTGCAGGACACATGGGAAAGTGAGTGAGATTACACAGAGAGATAGTTAAGGGAGGATTAATATAATGGTCCATCAATTACTGTGCCTGAGGAGGTATGCCTTTGCCTCCCATATTTTTATCTGTCGAGTTTGTGTCTGTATATTTTTATGGCTTCTTCCTTTTCTTATTATCCACTTTTGTATTGAAAAGGTCCTTGACCAAATACCCTCAAGGGAGTAGCTAGTCTCCTTCCACACACCCTTACATTTCTTAGCCTATTCTTTTCCCCAAATTCACATTTTTTCTAGGACTTGTATGCCAAGTTTGAGTTCTTCATAAACCGTTCTAAAACACAAGCATGAAAATGTTTTCTACTACTTGATTTTTACTCTGTAATTCCTGAAACTAAATTTCAATTTTTATTTGTCATGAAGCTCATTCCTTATGTCTTTGGAGAACTTTACATTGCAGCTCTCAGATAATAACAGTTACAACTTCGACATTTAATGTTGCGCCATTATGGTGTTAAATACTACTTTATGTATTATACTGTATTTTATTGTTTGCACTTATTATTTGAAAATATAGAAATAACAATTCTATTTTTAAATAATACCTAATTTTGGGCCCAAAGAGTAATTTTAAATAAGTTTGGCTTATAAAAATGAAAATTTTTTTTGTAACATTTTCAAAGACTATGTTTATTATGTAACCCAGCTCAGAAAAGAAAAGAAAATGAAACCATTTATGTATTATTTTTGCCTTTTAAATGGCATTGCTTATATGACTGCCTAAATTAGGCAATGGAATTGTATTTCCAATGACACCATTTTTATCAATCTCTCTTTCTTCTAATGTAACTACATGTTGGTAGAGGTCGTGGCTAACCTTTTTGTGACACCTTTTTGAGAGCAGCCATCTGTTATTGATGAATGAGATACTGAGGAACTTTGATCACACAGGCTTGTCACATATCTAAAATTTTGTGAGCACAGGAGAGACTACTGCAGTACTAAATTTAGTCACTTTTCTATATTTTCAGTGGTAGAATTTCAAGATAACCATTTAAACAGCATGATGGCAAACAACTAGACTAAGAAAGAGATCAGTAACTAATGGTGGATTTGCTCATGTGTGACAGAATTAGGAAACAAAGGCATTATGAGATAAATTCAGAGCATTCAGAAATTTATATTCATGTTATTTCTACATTAATATCCATGTTATCAATTATTATCACTGCTGTCATCCTTCCTAGAGAAGGATGATATTAGGTCAAGGGTTTTACAAACCAAGATCAAGAGAAGTCATCCCAAAAAGATTTAGTTCACGCAAAACACAATGGTTCAGAGAGTAGAAAATGTGGGAAACAATATAAGCAGGGAGGTCAATGTGTTGATTTGCAAACACAGCAAATGTTTTCTGCACTAGTTTCTTGAATGGGTTGCAGATGTATCAAATCTTTCTATGATAAGTGCAGTTGTTCCCATTTATGGGATCACATGCTGATATTCCTCGTTTGGTAGAAAGGCATGTCAA
>NW_020955919.1:59654-73602 GCF_003031625.1 Empidonax traillii
AAAAAAAAAAAAAAAAAAAAAAAAAAAAAAAAAAAAAAAAAAAAAAAAGTAGAGAAAGTAGAGAGAGAGGAGAACATCCAGGAGAGGGATGTTTTTGGGGTGCAAAAAAGGGGGAAATACCCCTGCTCTTTCTTAAGAGAAACAGGACAAAATAAAGACTAGCAGAGAAGGCTGTCCAAGACAATTCTAGCTTAATGCAATCTGGAAAAGTACTTCACTAATCTCATCATCTGTCATCAATATAAACATACTTGCACTTTTTGAAAGCAGTATAAAAATACCATCTATTTTTTAAAAACCCTTTTAAAAGGATTTACAAGCATATATAATTTGGCCAGTTTGCACAGAATATTTTTATAGTGTTGCTTTACCATAAAAAATGTAGTGAAAATACTTAATTATTCTAAGGACAAAATTACTAGAAGGCACAACAAACTTAAATGGATAACAACAAAGTACTTTCTAATTAAAGTTATCTTTTTTCATTAAGCTTTATGTGAAGATTATCTAGATTATCATCCATAGGATCGTAGGATCATAGAACCACTGGTTGGAAGGGACATAATGGATTATCTGGTCCAATTTTTCTCGGCAAAAGCACATTCTGGACACGATTAACTTGTGCCCATTACTACTCCTCTTTTCCATGTGATTCCCCATGATTCTCAGTTTTCTTTGTAGGCATTCTTTAAATACTGGAACATTGTGATAAGGTCTGCCCTAAGCCTTTTTTCCCCCCATGCTGAACAAACCCAGTTCTCTCAACCTTTGCTCATGTGGCTGGCTTTCCAGTCCACTGATCATGTTTGTGGTCCTTGCCTGAACCCTCTCCAGCCAGCTCACATTTTTTAGCATAGCAGAGACCAAAGCTGAACACTTTGGTCACTTATGTGGGCTGATAGGTGCTGAGTGGGACAATCACTTCTTTATCTCTTGCTGATGCCCTTGTTGATGCAACGCAACATCCCGTTGGATTTGTCTGCCACAAAGCACACTGTTCACTTATACTGAACTTGTCATCCACCAGGACCTCTCGGTCCCTTTCCACAAAGCTGCTCCTAGGAAGGCAGATCCCAACCTGTACTGCAGTCCTAGCTTATATTTTCCCAGGTGAAAGTCCTTGTTCAACTTCATAAGATTCTTGTTAGCCCACTCTTTCAGCCAATCCAAGACTTCCTGCAGGGTAGCTCTGCCCTCTGAAGTATTCACTTCCCCACTCAGTATGGTATCATCAGCAAACTTCATCAGGGTACATTTGATCGTATCTTCCAGATCACCTGTGAAAACACTTAACAGAGTTTGGCACAGTAGTGATCCCTGGGGGACCCCACTTGTGACAGGTTGTCAGTTTGAAAGGGAGTGGTTTACCACCACTCTCTGGATGCACCTGTCAGCCAGTTCCCCACTCGCTGGATAGACCTTTTGTCTAGACCATAACACATCAGTTTCCCTAGGAAAAAGACTGTGGGAAACTGTACCAAAAGCCCTGGGGAAATCCAGTGAGGCAATGTTCACCCTCACATCACCCAAGCAGGTTACTTTGTCCTAGGAAGCGATCATATTTGCTGAGCGTGATTCACCCTTGGTGGATTAATGCTGCCTTTTCCCAATCACGGGCTTCATTTGACTTGTGATAGGCTGCAGGAAGATTTATCCCATAACATAATTCAGTGTTAAGTAACATAAAATTAGTGGGCCGTTATGAATGTAACTGAAAAACCAGCAATCTGGAAAAACTAGTGTTAAAATTGGTTGCAAAAGTTAAGTTTTGTTTCCTTCTAGAAGAGGGTCTTATTTACAGTCCACTTTCCTGATATCAGTACTTATACAGGTGCACCTATAAAGCTGTAATATTTGTTATCATTTTAGTAAATTCAAAGAAAAGAGCAAGAATGAAAAATCAACTAGTAGTGTATTACAAGAGAAAATTGCTTATTTTTAATAATTAGTATTTTCCATTTCAAATAGAACTGTAATTTATTCTGTTAGCACTAATAGTAATAGAATTTTATTTGTTCTTGAAATTTAGTTATGTTACTCTGTTTTTACTTTCAGAACAGTGCGGGAGAGTGACAGCACAAAATTCTCCCATGATATTTTTGAACACAGCAACATGTAATATGGACAATTCAATTACAAAGACTGACAAAGTTTAAACTTCATTCAAATATGGATGTTCTTTTACACATAAATGCAGCAAAAAGCATATTTTTTTCCAACGTGGATTAAAGTAACAAAAACCTGCTACTCGATTTTGTAATTATTGAAGTGATAAAATAAAATGCTTGCATGAACTCAGGAATATACTCAAACAAATGATGGGCATATACCAAATGATCAGTCTGTTACTGTCCTTTAGAGGACACTACTTTAAATAGTTTGTTTATATGTCAGTCATTGGAAAACAACAGACTGCTACAGACAGGCAGCAGAGGGAGTTGAGGTTTACTGCTGCTTCTCAAAAGAAATGCAGTACTTGGGAGTTTCACAAGGGAGAGGGAACATGAAAAGGCAGAGTCTAAATCAGTTGCACTTTTTAAAATGTTACAACTGACTTTCAGGATTTACAGTCTTGCAGAATCTTATTCCCTGTGCAGAAAGATCTCCTACATGACTGTAATGCTGAAGCTTAATGCTGCATATTTTACTCATCCCAGGGACCATGTGGTGGACATGTAGCTAACAAGTTTCCATAGTAGAAGTCCTCCTGTCCTGGCCCACCCCACCTTCCTTATGTTAGTCCCTCTCCCATGGTGGTAATTGTTTCAGTGCCCCAGTTCAATGTCATCCAGGATGGGCCTCAATTCTTGATAATCCATCACATCTTTCAGAGAATCACTTTGGAAAAAAATAGATTCCCAGTTTCCAATATATTTCTGTCTTTGATCCTGTCTTATTACAATACATGTTTAGTAATTTTAAAAAGAACAGTACTAATAGTAAGGTCAGAAGAAGTTAACCTCCACCCTGTTAAACACTTTTCACCAAACATGGATCTCTGGAACACAGAGACATTCTCCCAGCCATTTTGAGTTTGATGACTTTTTTGATGAGACTGTTGTGTGGCAACTTGGAAAAATCTCTGCTGATTTATTACCATTTTAGCTTTTTTAGCAGCTGTGAGGCTTTGTTTCCACCAGGGAATGGAATAGTTATTTTCAGTTCCACATTACCCCATTCACTCTCTGCTCAGGTAAGCTTGGTTTAAGTTTTGACTTGCTCAGGGGAAGCACTTCAAGCCATACTACACACTTCAAATACGCCAGTTAAGTTTGTATGAAGCTAAGTTAGTCCTTACCTCTGTGTCATGTTGGTCACATCTTCAGTAAAAGAAACGGGGGAAGAGGAAGCTATAGGCATAATTCCTCTAGGGTTTCAGAACACTACAAGGTTTCCCCTTTCTTCCTCTTGTAGGAAACAGCAGCATGTGACACCTGCTGTTGTGATTTCACCCCCTTCAGCAATCAAGCACCCCGCTGCCGCTCGCTCAATCCACCAGCAGCAGGATCAGGGAGAGAATTGGAAGGGTAAAAGCCAGAGAACTTGTGGGTTGAGATAAAGACAGTTTAATAGAGAAAGCAAATGCCCTGCACACAAGATAAATAAACCAAAGCAATTCACTCACTTCTTCCCATGGGCAGGCAGGTGTTCAGCTGTCTCCAGGAGAGTAGGACCCCATCATGCATAACAGTTACTTGGTAAGACAAGTAAAGACAAACACCATCACTCCAAACATCACCTGTCTTGCTCTTTCTTCCCTCCAATTTATAGACTGAACATGATGTTATGCGGTTTAGAATATCCCTTTGGCCACTTTGAGCCACCTGTCCTTGCTGTGACTCTTCCCAACTGCCCACACACCCTCAACTTCCTTGCCACTGTAGCAGTACAAAGAGCAGAAAAGACCTTGGCTCTGTGTGAGTTCTGCTCAGCAGTAACAAAAACATCCCTGTATTATAAACCCTGTGATCAACACAAATCCAAAACATAGACTCATACAAGCCACTATAAAGACAATTAATTTTACCCCAGTCAAAACCAGCATAACTGCATAATCTAAACTTCCCTTCTCTGTTATTCTTCTTCAGTTTTACAAAACTCAGGGGGAAAGGAGAGTGAAACGGAATTTCTTTCAAACTCAAAAGAGAGGATATGGACCATCCAGTCATTTTGGACAGTTTACCTTGCTGTTCCTACAACCACTTTAGGAACCACAGAAAAATGCTCCTCATAAACTACATCCTTCTAAAAGAAGGAAAGAAAATTTCTTGGGGAAAAAGCACTCCTTCTGCAATCTTTCTGCAAAAATAAATCCCAGAGAAGGAACTAGCAGAAATTACTTTTCCTGAACTGTAATGAAAAATGTTATCCATTTGGGTACAAAAGTTGGTGACATTAATGAAACATGAAAGAAAGCAGTTAATACATGCACAATTTATCAAGCAACTTAGTAAGATGCCTTCTTTACCCAGTTGTTATCCAATGATTATCAGTTTTCAAAAACATGAGTCTCAATTTTGCAATGTTTGAGGCTCTTTCTTGGATCTCTGAAGTAGGAAGATATCTTCTTTCCTACTTTGTCACTGATATCAGGCCTCTGCACTGGGAAGTGACAAGACATGAGTGTTGCTGAATGATGAAACATGAAGTACTCAATCATTTAGCCCAGGGAGGAAGACAACAGGCTGGTTCACATTCCCTTCCAGAGATAGAGGTACTGACACTACTGTGCTGAGGCCAGTGGAGGGGTATTTTTCAGACAAGACGCTGACAGTGACTGACTCAGACTGACTTTCTTAATATCAGCTCAAGTGCTGTGTTTATCATGTCCCAGCAGCTTCGCTTACCATCAGGCATTTACTGAGCACACAACTTAGTTCAATACAGAGCACACACTATAACAAACACATCTCAGAGGGAAATATCCAATTAATTTCAGTTTTGCACATTTATAATACTCCAGCAAAACCCACAGTTCCAAGGCGGAACATCATTGGTTCTCAGTTTGAAAATTCTGAAGCCATGTAAAAGAAGGAAAAGAAAAGGAATTTTTTACCACTTTTTCCCCTTTTGTTGTAAAATATGCCCCTCTAGGCATGAAGTAGAAAAGGAGAGTTCAGTGAAGCAGCATGCCTTCCTCAACTCTATTTAACCCAGTCAATTTGACCAAAACAATGAAGATTACTCTTCACTGTCTCACCCTAATAACAGTTTCTGCTAATCGCCTCTCAGCAGGGAACTTCTTGCTATTTAAAATCACATCCTACTGCTGTGTCTCATTCTTTCCTACAATATCAAACTTGATGATTTTGAAATCATGTAACGAAGGTACTTTTTCTTTTTTTTTATTCATTTGTCAATTCTTCAAAGCATATACTGTGTTCCTCCTACATCAGAGGGGACAACTTTCAAAGAAAATTGTTTAAAAAGGATAAATCAAGTTCTCTTGTATCAAAATCATTAAATCCAGAATCTTTACAGTTCATTACAAAGAAAGTATATCTCATGGAATGGTTTTCTTGCCTCTGAGATGGTATAATTGGTCAATAAGTTTGTCAGTGTACAACTTAACTTTCAAGAATTTGTCAACTGTTTTTTTGCATGCAGTTGTCAGAAAAACCTTCTCCTGTGATATTCAATTTGAAATAATAGAAGACAGCAATTGATTTATTTGATTTAAATGACTCAGAGTTGTCATTACCACTGCAGTTGTATGTTCTGGGAATTCACCTGATCAGAAAGGAGATAGCGGTAGTATTAGACTAATTTCATATGAAAAGGAGGCAATATATTTCTTCTCTATTTACCCTTCACTCCCTAAACTAATAAAGCAGTCTGGGTTGCTTCTTATTCTACTGGGCTCATTTCACTAAAATGTCCACATCTAGATTTTGTCATAACTTTCTCCCATTTAGTCTGAATGTGGATACTAAGAAAAAATCTCCTCTAATCTATTCTAGTTACTGAGGTAAAATTCATAAGGAAAAGTGTATGAAGCATAGGATGTAAAGATGAATTTTATGCTATAATCCAGCATGTGGTCTAATAGCTTGGAGTATGAATTGCAAATGAGGAAACACAGAAAAGTAAATTAACATAACATACATCATCATAAATAAAATTAAATAATAACATATTAACTGTTTGGTTTACCATATATATATGTGCAGAAAGAGAGATCTGACTCAACTGTTAAGTGTTTGCAAATAGTGGTTCAGTGCTTAGAGAGAAAATATTTTCCTAGGCCAAACCCCATCATCTCTATAGCACAGTGGTCCAGCTCTCTTTTTTCTCATTTTGACAGTCTTTGTCCAGCCCAGACAAGGTTTTAAATAAACAAATCTCTTCAGAACAAGAGTTAAATCTTCAGTTTGCCTATCAGCTCTGTCACCATGGTTCAATAAAATTAAAGCAATTTGGACTGAGAAACACTATCTTAGTTAGGTCAGAAAAAGTCAGATGTTTTTATTTCACAATGTCCATGTGATGTGCTAGAATGCACTGCTTTGATTTTAAACAACTAAGCCACAAGTTAATATCAGTCCAAAACATGGGGTTCCTCTTTTTTTTTTTTTTTATCTGCCGTTTCCAAGTCAAGATATGTGGTGTTATTAATTAACAAAGAATTCCATTATTTACCTAGAAGATAATATATTTAAAAATAAAAACTTTATTAATGAGGTAGACGTATCAATTATATAAATATTTAAATAGGTATAGCAACTTAGAGTATCAGGGACTGAGAGCCATTAAGTATTCAGCATTTTGAGGGATCAGAGAGAAAATTCCTAGAGCTTTCTGAAGAAAATATCTTTAAGATCTGTTTCTTAAGTTGGATTATCTAAATTTTGGAGGACTCCAAATTATTACCATGTAGAAGATTAAATCTATTGAGCCAGTTAAATTTTAATTAGGGAAACTAAATTAAAATGAGAAATATAGGTTCTCAGTAGAAATGAAATCAGTCATGCTTAAGAAAAATACATTCAAACTAGAACTGTTTCAAAGCATGGTCACTATGATGATGAGGGAAAAGGAGATTTGTTAACCTAGCCCAACAGAGGTTGTAATTGTATGCTTTAGAAGAACAGAGGGATAACAAATGAGTATAAAGTGACCGTGACTAAATTTAGGGTGGAAAGAAGAAAAAAGGCAGTCACAAAGTACAGGGCTATGGCAGAAAACTGTAAAGTTCATTAAATCCATCACATGATAGACTGTAATAATGGGAACTTCTGAATTAATTTGCCTGCATCCAGAGACAATTCCTCTTCTTTTTCCTGAAGGTGATATCCACCTGGCACTCAAAAAGAACTCTTAGATTTGAAAATCTTCACCAACTGGATTATGTAGATGAAAGGCTTTTTTGGTCTTACATAGTCAGGGTTATTCGTATTCACAAGGCTAGGAAATACATTAAAGATACTTGTTTGTGAGGCAATCATTCCTGAATTGTCTTTGGAGGGTTTTGTTTCTGTTGGTGAGTTCATACAATCCTGAGATTTAGATGCATTCCTTGGACAAAAAAAGCAACCATGGGAAGGAATGTAAAAATCATGGAAGGAAATAATTTAGTTAAGCCTGATTTAGTTTCTGATCCAAAACTCTTAATATCAAGCTTCCTTTGTGACTCCTCTGCTGCTTTAATATATTACTTGTTACAATAAATATGACATTTTAAAAAAAGTTCCCTTATGGCTGACTGCTTTAGTGGCTTAGTGAAAGTCAAGTAGATTATTTTTTCAATGTGTTCCTCACTCTTAAGCTTTATGTCCCAGCTTGACAAGAACAAAGACTACTCAGAAGAACTCTAAACAATAGTTTGGGGAAGTCACTAATGCTGCCTTGCTTGCTTTTATTAACCATCTTCACTAGACAGCAACGTGGGCAAAGAACATCGTTTTTTTTCTTGGCTGCAGTTGTGACAATTGTTTCCAGTATAGGGCATTAATTTGTGACCTATTAAACCAGGAGAATTCCCCTGATGGCAAGAGGGGAAACTCAGCTTGACATCTGTGAAGCTTCATTTAGTTCTGTCCTAAATGTTGTCCAAAAAGGAGTTAGGAAGGTCAAGAGAAACCCAGAAAACAGAGAAGTGTAATTTTTCCTCATTTAAAATGTGTCTGGTGAGTTCAATAGGCAGCAGTAACCCTTCCTCTGCACTCTGGTTTTAATCAAAGGTTGTCAGTGATCCTGGTTTCAGGGATAGTCTGGGGTGTAACTGGTTGTTGTTAAGGGGTGAATGTATCACCTGTCGCCATCTGCTGAAGTCTTCAGGGTATTATGGATAAAGGCAGTGGTAACACTGAGGTTTGTTAGACACCATCCTGGCACTAACAGGTACCGTGGAGGTATCCCAGCCCCATGAAACTTAACTCACTGTATAGTAGGTTAGTGTTTCTTATTAGCTCTGTATTCATTGATATGAGCTTTGTATAACCCAGCACAGGATACTGTTTATTTATATAAAAATTATAGTGGAAATATATGAAATAGAAAACAGAGGAGTGGCCATCTTATTCTTGGATGATTTTCACAGTCAAAGGCAAAATGAGAAGTCATAACAAACTCCTCAGTAAATCAGGATTCAGGGTTTCTCATCATCCTCTCCTTAGTGAATATTTTAGAAATGCATTTTGCAGCTGCCAAAAACTGCAGCATGTGATAAAATTTTCATCTGTATTGCTGCAGCAAGTAGACAATAAAATAGAAAATATCCTTTTAAACTGTTCAAGACATGACACAATGTTTACATTTCACTCTGAGTCAGAATGTGTAGGTCTGCTGCAGGCAGTTAGACTTTTCGGTGTGTTTTCATATCCATGCATATGGCTACCGACAACATTCTAACCTCTGACTTCCTTCTAATTACCTTCTACTTTCATCATTCAGCAACTCAGTGTTAAGACCCTGTTAGCATAAGACATTAGTAGATTTTTTTATTTCCAATTATATTTCAAGATTACTTTTCATATAAATGCCCTACTGCTAAGTGTATGTCATCTCATTGATTCTACTCCAATGTACCGAGCGCAGTAGTTAAAAACGGCTAATAACTCACCCAGGTAACATTACAGGTACATTTGGTACTTTTTATGATTATAGACATATCAGCTCATTAACCATGAGTATAAGAACACTAGCTGAGCCCTTCCTTTTAACAAACTACCAGTGTTAAACTAGAAGGTAAGCCCTTCTCTTTTAATGAGTCAGTCGTACTGTCTTCCTAATAAGGGGAGCCTAGGAAGAGAGGTAAGGAGAGTACACTGTGTTTCAGCCAGCATTTATAGCTACAGAGGTAGTGCCATGGGTTTACTGACCCAGCCCCTCCCTGGGGATGAAAACAGTTTTTTCCAGGTGGATTTCCAGAGAAAATGCCATTCAAAAGCTTTAGTAACGCCTCCGCCAGTTACATATCAAAGAAAACTGAAGAGAAGGTTATTGCGCAGAAGAAAATGGAAGAGCCAGCGTAGCAGCCGGCCCTGTTGGGCCCGGGCGTCTGCCCCCTCCCCAGGCCAAGTCTTGCACAGGCAAGGGGGGCAAGCCCCCTTCTCTCCTGTAACAGAGTAGAGAAAAAAAAAAATTTAAGAACCTGGACAAGACGTGCTGCAAAAGGAATTCCAGGCAGAGATAACGGGCCTCCAAGGTCAAATCTGGCAGCCAGAGAAGAGAGAAGCCCAAAGCGGGGGAACTCCTTCTCTGCCCCCCCCTCCTCTCTCTCTCCCTTGCGCAGGGAAGAGACTGAAAACTAAAAACCTCTGCCACCTGTAAAACACTGTTGGGGAGCAGAAAACCCCCCTCTGCAGCTCACAAAGGAGCCCACATCAAAGTAGAGTACATGAAGTAGATGTGACTCCATGGGAGGCCTAGATGAAACAGAGTTCTGCTGGAGACCTGTGTCCCATGGAGAGAGAGACCTACGCTGGAGCACAAATGGCCTGAGTAAGATCTTATGATCCCAGTAAGAGATCCATGCTGGTGGAACTGAATTTGTGACCCTAAGGGACAGCAGAGAATGGAAGAACTGTTGTCCCAAGGTAAATACACCTTCACAGAGGTCCATTAAGGAGTGTCTATCATGAGGAGGGACCCCACAAGAAACAGAGGTGGACTCAAAAGCCATTATCCCTTGTGATCCTGTGGTGAAGATCCATGGTAGGCAAGTGTCCCCTTGCAGTCCATGGAAGATCCCCACAGGACCTGAGTAACACCCCAGCCTCCGATGTTAGCCCAGGAGGAGGTAGGCCCAGCCCTGAGACTGACATAGAAGAGAGAGAGAAAGAGAAACAGTTCCAGCTGCGTAGAATCGGAGATGTTGTCCTAGAGATAATAGAAGAAGAACTTTCGAGTGCTGCAAAATTATTTAAAAGACCTGTAGTTCCGGAAATGGAGAAGAGACTTCTTCTCCTTCTGAACTGATATAAGGGGGGAGAGGTATTTCTGTAAATACATAGTACTTTTGCCTAGTTAGAATTGTTGTATATATAGTTCTTTAGTTTTTATCTTACTAGTAATAAATCCTCATATTATTTCCCCCACATCAGATCTCTTTTGTCTGCATAAAAACCTTCTCTCAACTTATAGCAATTGTGTAGGGGGTGAGAGGAAATTGACCTGGAGCAAACCCACAACAGGTAGTGTTCATTCATGTCTGATTTCAAGGATTTTTTTAAACATCTTCATGTGCCCTTTTCAGGTTGCTTCTTTTATTAAAAATGTTGATATTCACTCTAAGAAAGGTTGTTGTACTTGTGTATGTGCCACGTTGAAGAGTGGCACATACACAAGTCGTTCAGAAACTGTATATTACTATATATTACTATAGATACAACGAAAAGCTAGTATAAATGGTACACATACATAAAAATAATGTACATAAAAATAGTATATAAGTATGTACAATTATATACCTTATAATCACACTCTAATTTAGAACCATTGAATATCCCCAGCAAAACCCCATTTGTTTCTACAGAGAATATGACAACATTTCTTGTGGTTACCTTAATGAATAAGATCAGTTATTTTTTGCTTCCAGTCCAATTGCGTCCTAACCATAAACTGTTTCATGGCTCTAATGGGTTTCCTCTCTTGAATCTTTAAAGGTAAAAAAAGCCTTTATCTTCACACAGAATTAAGCCTGCAGCCTCCGGAAGGAACTCTACACTTACCATAGGAAACTTATCCCTTCAGCTATTGACATGGAAGTGCTTCCTTTTTGGGTTTATCAGTGATCAGAAATAAAAACAGATGCAGAACTAAACACAAAATGAAACACTCTTCCCTTAGAAATTCTTGTCCCTTAGATGTTACAAGGACAAGGGGAAATGGCTTAAAGCTAAAGATGGTAGGGTTTAGGTTAGATATTAAGAAGAAATTCTTTACTGTGTAGAATAGGTTGCCCAAAGAAGTTGTGGATGCCCCACCCCTGGACATGTTCAAGGCCAGGTTGGATGGGGCTTTGAGCCCCATCTAGCAGAAGGTGTCACTGCCCATGGCAGGGGGGTTGGAACCAGATAAACTTTAAGGTCCTTTCAACCCAAACTATTCTATGATTCTGTTACATTATCTGGTGGAACTTTCTACCGAAAACAGTGATTAGTTCACAGAGCTCCTCTATCTACAGAAGCTCAAAAGAGAGCAGTCACCACAGAGACAGTTGTTGTACACAGGCCTTCCTAGGCACAATGGACTCTCTATGAGCCTAGAACCTCCCATTTTTCACTTGCTGATGATATTTTTGTTTTCCTTTGCCATCCCTTAAATCTGATTTTTCTACTGGTGTGTTGGGGTAGATCTGTTTGATCTCATCCCAGCTTATCAACCCCTTGTTTACCAGTAGCATGCCTGCATAACTGTTCGCATGGCACCATTGAAAGGTATAAAAAACATTTCAGCAGATATATATACTGTAGCAATATAACAGTGCCCATCTGACACTTGGCTGATTTTCATGGCCAAAGGCAAGATGAGAAGTAATAACTAATTCAACAGTAGATGAGGATTTAAGGTTTCTCATCGTTTCTTTGCTGAGTATTTAGATAAAATGCATTTTATGACTGCCAAAAAAATTATAGTGCATTCTACCATTTGCAGTTCCATTACCCAAGATAAATTAATACAGTATGACAAAGTGATTCAACAGACTTGCTCTTTTATTATTACCTGTTTCAGAACTCCCAAATAAAATCAGTCAACTGCAATGTATGCTGTGTTTCCCAGTACTTCATTAGTCCTTTTAGTACCTTAAACACAAATAATTGCTGGAAAGGGAAAGGTTATATTAATGTCTCTAAATATTGTACCAAATAATTAAGTTGTCAAAAACAGAAGTAACAAACTTATTTTAGGACCTTCCCTATACCAGCAATTTGATAATATTAGTAGTTAGTGAGACACACATCCTCAAGGGCTATTACATTACTTTACAAATGACAGTCCAGGAAATAGCATTATTTGCATTTTAAACTGAGGAAATTGAGGAACAGAAATGCTGTTAGAAAAAACAGAAATGGTGCACATAAAGTCCTAAAAGAACAGAAATGATGGCACGGATTAATTTAGCACCATTTAAGTGGGTCAAGCTAGGAGTCTAGTCACATCACTTTCCCTTTGTGGAGATAGAAAGCAGCCCAGTAATTACAACTTTGCCCTTACTAACAAAAGGCTACTTATTGCTCTTACAGTGCAGGGTCTAAGAACTTACCAGGGCTTGTCTTGGCATGGCTTAGAAATTATATCAATTGTCTAGGAGTGAGGCAACTATTGTCAGAAATTTCTTCAGCTTTTTTTTAGTTCATGCAAACAAGTATGTGGGCTGAACAATCTAGGACTCTAGAGAAAAAATTGAGATGTTAATCTGCAGTCCCAGACAGTAAATGCTGATTACAATCAACAAGCAGTCACTATGCTATTGCAGCCTCCTGGGTAATGTGACGTTAATTTTAAAGAAAAAAGTGAACATAAAAAAAAAATAATCTGGAAATTATTAAAATAAGCAATAAATAAGAAGTCTCTGTGAAGAAACATATAAAAGTAAATATAAGCAGATGCAAGACTGAGAAAGAAACACATATCATGAACATCATGTTCCATCTGAGAAAGACTTCAGTAGTCTGATGACTTCTTATAGTTTCTTTCCCCATTCTTCTTTAGAAGAATTGAAGGGTCCAGCCTTGTGCCCATGGGACACCGGAAGGGTGAGGACAACAGTAATGATCCAGTGAAGATCCTCTGTGTTAGTTTGCATTATTAGACTGTTAAAACATTAACTAGACTAGAAATAAACTCTTAGCTCCATATATATGATATGAATGCCTTTTGCTCATAACTGAATTTTAGGTATAGTGAGACAGTGAGCCTGGTCAGATTCTAGGGCAGGCAGACTGCCATAAGGTACATGGTCCTCTCATTCCCAGAGTGAAGCACTGTAAGTTCTCCAGGAGATCATACATTCACGGGCAGAAATAATACCCTATTTACAGGCTCAGCTATGAGTTCTTCCTCTACATTTAGAGGAAATGACACTGCTTTCAACACATACTAATTGTGGTACATTTGAATGCAAAAAATCATTTTCTAATATGAATTATCAATAAATAAAATTCATTTTCAGAACGAGGAGTGGAACTCCTGATCAGTTTCAAATACAATAATCTGCGAACTGCAAGTAACACTTTTCCAAAACAGGGATTTCATCCTTTCTGTTAATGGCTCTACTGCTTTCAGTCTTATAATACATTATTGCATTCCACCTGCAGTGGAATGGTTGTATTTCAATAGAAGTTGAAAAAACATTCCTCCTAATACATATGCCAACCCCCTGCCCCACCATGTAAATATAATGCCATTTTTATTATTAGCCCCTTCCCAGACCATTCTTCATAATGCAGAGTTAGCACTTTTCAGCAGACTATCACATTATAAAACATCCTCTTTCTTACTTATG